>NW_007246634.1:110959-133184 GCF_000164805.1 Carlito syrichta | reverse complement strand
CGCCCCGCCCCCGCGAGGGCTGAGCGGGGAGCACGCCCAGCCTCGCCGCGCGGGAGCCCGCCGTGCGGGCGCGCGACCGGTTCGGCGACGATGATTTCAGTTTTCCTCCTTGTGTGCCCGAGAGCAGGCTCTGACTTCATAAAGCGCGTTAACCATGGGGGTGGTGGCTGGAGGGTTTCATTTAGGGATCTCCGGACCCCAACAAAAAACGACTTGGGATTTAACGGCAACTCAAGCGTCGTCTTCCAGGAGAGGCAAGCCGACCGGGTGTGATGGTTCACCCCTGTACTCCCGGCCTTTGGGGAGGTCCCGGTGGGAGGCTTGCTTGAAGCCGGGAGGTCGAGGCCAGCCTTGGAAACATAGTGCGACCTCATCTCTGCCAAAAGAAATTAGTCAGCCAAGGTGGCACGAGCCCATAGTCCCAGCTACTCAGGAGGCTTGGGCAGAAGATCAGACTGAACCCAGGAGGCCGAGGCTGTGGTAATCTGAGACCCTGCCACCGCATTCCAGCCTGGGTGGCAAGGCGAGATCACAGCTCAAAAAAATAACAAATAAAAAACTAAAATAAGAGAGACAGATTAAGTGTCATGTGGTGGGCAGATGGAGGAGTTGTCACCTTGGAATCTCAGGCTGGGCTTTCCAGCAGCCAGCTCTATGGTCCCACTACTCGCATGACATACCCCGGCTTTGCTTTTCATCTGTGTCATGAAGGTTTGAAGCGATAATTTCTGAGGTTTCCTTTCAGCAGTCTTCCTTTTTTTTTTTTTTGAAATTTAAAGAAACAGTGTGCCTTCTAAGGTGGTTTTTTAATGTCAGCTTTATTGAGCTATAATTCAGCATTTATTCACTGAGCTGGGCAACCACCATCATAATCGCTTTTAAAATTTTTTCACCTTCAAAACAAACCCTGTACTATTGGCAACCATTAATCTGCTTTCTGTCTCTAGGGGCTTGCCTAATTTGGTGATGTCGTGTAACACACAGAAACACACACAGCACCAGAATAGACAGAGATATCATACACTTTCAACCTACAGAGATTGGGGTGAAAAGATGGGGAGCCCTGTGTGTCCTCATTCTCCCCCCCCCCTGCCTTTCTGAGAGCTGAAGCCACGCTTGCTTGAGTGGTAGACACCTGGCTTCCACAGACGCCATGGAAGGCTGAGAGCGGGCAGGAAGAAGGGTTTGCTACAAGTAGAATCCAGCTTTTGCGATGGGAGTCCTCCCAAAGGCCCACTCAGAGCTTAAGTAGTCCAGCTTTCTGGGAAACTTCTGAGAAGCTGAAGTTTAGTTTTTCATGAAGTGTTGCAGATGGTCGGCTTGGAGTCTTAAGAATGAGATATCCTCGTTAATAATCATGTCACAAAAGACAGGAACCGCATCATCCAGTAGGATTTATTTAAGGCCTAAACGTCAAAGGACTCTAAGGCCTAAGCAATGGGCTCCATGTCAACTTTCATCACTTGTATGAAAGTCCCCCAATAAAAATAGGAACATTCACAGTCATTCTGGAGCTGTGTGAAGGGCTGATGGGGTATAACCCTCGTGAGTTTATGAGTATTTCCTACGGATTATCTACTTCCCTCCAATACCTACTACAGTCTGTACCCTAGCTATTCAACAGAGAATGTTCTTTTGCTAGGATACTGCATGTTTCTCAGTAAATTTGTCTGTCTTTGTACTCTGTGGTCATTGCTAGGAAGAGTGCTAATAGAAATTTGCTTGTCTAGGGGGTTGTGCAAGTGATACTACTAGTCATTAATAGTCAGTGATCCCAGTTGTTGCACACAGACTAAATAATGTCTTCTACGCAGGTGTGGAATTTAATCATTTACAAAACATTCTCACTTATTTGATCCTTAACCAAGTGTGAACAGCCAGGCAGGGTATCTAGTCTCTGAAGTCAGGATGCTTACGCTTGAAGTTGGAATCCTCACTTATTAGCTGTGTGTTCTTGGGCAAGTTAGTTCAGCTTTCTATGCCTCAGTGTCCTCATCTGTAAAATAGAGATCGTTGTAGTACATCATTTGGCTGCGATAAAGATTAAGTGAGCATGTGCAAATGTTAAAACTGTGCCCGTGGGCCACCTGAGATCCAACCCCACTGCTACACAATATGTTCATGTAACAAATATGCATACGTACCCCCGAATCTAAAAAACACCTCAAAAACCAAAAAACTGTGCCCGAATACAGTAGATAAAGACTCAGAAAGCATTCCTATCATCATCATTAGTGTTGTTATTCTAAAAATGTGGGAACTCAGGTGCTATGGACTGAAGGTGTCGCCCCCAGATTCATATGTTGAAGCCTTATTTCCTAATGTGATGGTGTTAGGAGGTGGGGCCTTTGGGGGCGTGATTAGGTCATGAGGGTGGAGCCCTCATGAGGGAGTCATGCCCTTATAAGGAGAGACTCTAGAAATCTTGTGTCCTTGTCCTTTCTCTCTCCACACCCTGTGAGGACACCGTAAGAAGACAGTCATCCGCGAACCAAGAAGCAGGCCCTCACCAGACACAAGACCTGCCCCAGGGCCGTGATTTCAGACTTCCCTACCTCCAAAACTGTGAGAAGAATAAATGCTTGTCATTTGAGGTACCCGATCCATGGTATTCTGTAATAGCAACCTGAACTGACAAAGACGGAGGTTTGGCAAGGTGGAATGATTTTCCCAACAGTGCATCAAGTGGTGGGGCTAGGTGCTAAAGGCAGGTTCCAGAGTCATCATGAGGGGATGCCAGATTATTTGCCCACAAAAACTGGTGTTTAGCAACCATAACAACCTATTGTGCTGCTAAAACAAAGTGATCATGGTTTTATTAATTTCCAGGAAAATGTTAATAGGTCGACTTTCCTCAGCCTTAAACTTTCTCCCAAGGAGTTCTCTGAAGCTCTGGAGACTTGCTATTCTTGTCTGCTAGCACTCGCTGGTGCTCACAACCAAGCAAAGGCATTCACATGAAGATTAATGGGGAAAATGCGCACACACACACACACACACACACACACACACACACACACAAAATGACCAGTCTTGGTTCAACAGCCTTCTTGTTTCATAAGCACCTGGCCTTGTACACACATCATAGCTATATTGTCTGTAGGCGACCACTAGGCTGGATGAAAGACTTGGATACAAACGAGAGGCCCCCCAAAACCCAGAATTTATTTATTAAAAATTGTGTATGTTTTCTTACATGTTGACACTTCAGTCACCTTCCAAGTACTCTCGGTGTGATGCAATACACCTGTCGAGATGCTTTTTCCACTGCTCAAAACAGTTTTTGAACTCATTAATTCTGATGCCTTCTAGTGCTTCTGCCATCTTTTGTTTTACCTCTTCCACATTCGGCAAAATGTTTTCCTTTGAGGACTTTTTCATCCAGAGAAACAAAAATAAGTCATTTGGGGCAAGATAGAGGGATTAGGGAGGGTGGGGCATGGGGGTCACGCCATTTTTAGTCTAAAACTGCTGAACATTCAGCATGGTGTGGGCAGGTGTGTTGGTAAATCAGCCATCACGAAATGGGCAAACGTGTGGAAAGAATCTCCCCCCCAAAATTCACTGAAGTCAAAGGCAGTCTCTCACAACAACGCTAACTGGTACATGGATGACTATGGGTTCCTAGAACACCTATCTAGTGTGGGAAGCCTGTCCTATGGGTGCCCACGCTCTAAAAAACAATTCTGACTTTTTTGGGGGTCCCCCTCATAAGTAATTTGCAGCATCCCACAAAGAGCTTGCTACTCAGTAGAGAACACAGTGACTTCTGGGTTTGCCACCCTAGGAATAACCGAGCCACAGTAATCCCTTACCAACCACAAATGCTACCAAAGACAGATTTATTTTTGTACACTTTTCCATGATCACGCAAATTTCAGACCAAGTAGATATGATCTGAGTTATTCTTGTAGGACGAGCTGGGAAGAGAAGAGGGGTAGAATGGGGTAGAATGCAGAAGCACATATATTTGCCATATACCCGAAGGTAAACAAGATAAAAGAAACTGAGGTATTGGAACTCTCCTCCTGCTCCTTTCAAGGAGAAAGAAGTTGTCCCTGGGTTATGCTACTTTTTTGGTTTAACAACATGACAAAGCCCAAAATATATGAGGGGACTTCAAGGTGCATGACAAATGCATATCATGAGGAAACTATGCATGGGTTTCAAAATGTTTTTGTATCAAAATAAACTCACACTAACTTTTTAGAACGTGTCTGAATGGGATCCAGTTTGAGACACTAAGAAGGATGACATAAGTTTGAAAACAGCCCCTATTGGATCAACATGAATTCTGCTAAAATTGAAGCAAGGACAGACTTCAAATTTATGGTGAAGTTTGGGTGGAAGGATGTTGACATCACTGACGTTACCAAAAGTTTAGAGGGATAATGCCCCCCCCAAACCAGCAATTTACCAACGGATCATTCATTTTAAGAAGGGACAAGATGATGTGGAAGTTGATGCCAGCTGTGGCAAAGCATCCATGTCAATTTGTGAGGGAAAAAAAATTAATCTTGTCCGTGCCCTAATTGAAGAGGACTGACAATTAACAACAGAAACAATAACCAATGCCACAGACATCTCAATTGACTCAGTTTACACAATTCTGACTGAAAAATTAAGGAGAGCAAACTTTCCATTTGATGGGTGCCAAAACCATTGCACCCAGATCAGCTGAGACAAGAAGACAAGAACAGAGCTTCCAATGGAAATTCTAAACAAGTGGGATCAAGATCCTGAAGCATTTCTTCAAAGAATTGTAATGGGAAATGAAACATGGTTTTATTACAATCGTGAAGAACAAGCACAATCAAAGCTATGGCCCCCCCAGAGGTGGAAGCAGTCCAATCAAAGCAAAAGCAGACTGGTCGAGAGTAAAGGTCATGACAACAGTTTTTTTGGGATGCTCAAGACATTTTGCTTGTTGACTTTCTGGAGGGCCAAAGAATGACAACATCTGCATATTATGAGAGTGTTTTGAGAAAGCTAGTCAAAGCTTTGGCAGAAAAATGCCCAGGAGAGCGTCACCAGAGATTCCTTCTCCACCACATCAATGCTCCCGCTCATTCTTCTCCTCAAACAAGGGCAATTTTGCAAGAGTTCTGAGGGAAAATCATCAGGCATCTCCTTTACAGTCCTGATATGGCTCCTTTTGACATCTTTTTTGTTTCCTAATCTTAAAAAATATTTAAAGAGCATCCATTTTTCTTCAGTTAATAATGTAAAAGCTGAACATGGTGGCTCACTTCTGTAATTCCAGCACTTTGGAAGGCCCAGGCAGATCGCTTGAGGCCAGGAGTTAACAGTCTGGGCAACATAGCAAGATCTGGTCTCTGCAAAAAAAAAAAAAAAATATATATATATATATATATAAAATAATAATAATAGTAATGTAAAAAAAGACAGCATTGACAGGGTTAAATTCCCAGGACCCTAAGTTCTTTAGGTATTGGATTACATGGTATCATTGCTTACGTAAGGGTCTTGACTTTGATGAAGCTTGTGTTTAGAAATAAAGTTTATATTTATATTTTTATCTTTTAATTCCATTTTCCATGAATGCTTTGAAGTCTCCTCATATATATTGAGACTTTTTGAGAAATACCCAAGTGTGTATGTGAATGTAATTTTTTTTTCCTATTAAGCATCTGAGTTAATCCAGAACTATGGCGGGATCCCACAAACTAGTCATAACATAAAAAGAAACTAATTGAAGATTTGGTTGGAAAGCCAATAAAAATATTATGTGCAACAGAATAAAATGAAATTACCCACATACCACTGGAAATAAAAGGAACATTCCAGAGTGTTTCTAGCTACTAAGGGATGGCAACTTAACACGAACTGTATGGTTCTCTTGAGTGTGCAGCCTGTTTTCTTTTCATGAACCTTGTAACCAACACTGTTGAATGCCAAGGCAACAACAATTTCCAGCTTTCTCATTCCTTCTCTCCTCCTACCAGAGAAGCTGAAAAAGCTAAACATTCCTTTTTTGCAACCTGTGTGACCCACTTCTGAGGCATAAGGGGATTTCTGTGGCAGGGAAGATTCTGGAAAAGACTTTCCTCTCTGATTTAAAGGAGAGAAACACACGAAAAGGGCCCTTTTGCACCTCTCTCCCTTTTGGCTTTGGAGGCTGCCAAGTGAGGATGTGATGTTGGAGCTGTGGCAGCCCTCTTGTGATCAGATAACCCCCAGCCTGAAGGTCAAAGCTAGCAGACAGATCAAAACAGTCCCACTCCTTGAAGGCACCGTTGAGCTGCTAGTCCAACCCTGAGGATCATCTACCCATCTTTGATGTAAGTAATAAAAGTCATTGAGTGTAAGCCACAGCTTGTTTCACAGTACTCACAGTTGAAAACATCCACCCAATACAAATGTCAACACAAGTATATATTTTAAGTGTTTTCATGAGTTCAGAGTATCTTGATTCTCTGGGCTTCTGTCTTTTCCTCACATCTAAAGCGCTGAGGTTTTCACAGACAGAAATTCTTGAGGTGGATAGACATTGTCTATTACAGCAGCCTCGGAATACTGTGAAGTTGATGTAGAGTATGAAATACTCTACAAATGTAAAAGAGAAAGAGTAAAAAATACTTCTGTGTTAGGAAAAGACACTGACTTTCATGCTACAGGGGACACGATGTCAAAGCATCAGTGCCTTTTCTCCTGGGAGAATGTTGTGGGGTTTTTTTGTTGATGTTGTTTGTTTTCATTGTTGTGTTTGAGTCAGGGTCTCACTCTGTCACCCAGGCTGGAATGCAGTGGCACGATCATGGCTCACTGCAGCCTCGATGTCCTGGACTCAGGTAATCCTTCTACCTCAGTCTCCTGAGTACCTGGAACTACAGGCGTGCACTACCACATTGGCTTATTTTTTGATTTTTTGCAGAGATGAGGTCTTGCTATGTTGCTCAGGCTGGTCTCAAACTTCTGGGCTCAAGCTATCCTGCCTCAACCTCCCAAAGTCTACTGCACCTGGCTGATAGGAAGTACAGGTATTTTTAAAACCCTTTGCTGAAAGATGTGAACTGCAGAAATGACACACTGCAACTAGGAGTCCAGCGTCCTGGCTTAAGTACTAAGCTGATCCCTAGTGTTTACCAAAACATAAAGTATGTGGGAAAAAAAAAAAGAATTCATTTAAAATGAAAGGACAAGTTAGGACCTTATAAAATGCCCACGTTTCACCTACTCATTGCTGAAGGCATTGGCCTAAAAAATAGTTATCTGCATATTTTGGTCTTTTACGTATGTAGTTCCAGGTATCAGGAGACTGAGCTTTAGACCCTGGTGACCATCAGTGGCCACTCCAGTCCCTCGGCTATGGAAACTGCATAATTAAGGCGGAGACATGGCTGGTAGCGGCACAACTGGGGAAGCTCTGTTGTAGAATGTGAGAGAGAAAACCATTTCTAGGAAATGCCTTTCTTTCAAACAATTCTTTTATTTTTAAAGAACTCCAAGACCCAATGCAAAGGAAAGGTTTTTAGTTTGTTCACATAGCACTGATGCAAAATACAGACCTCAGAGAGACACGTGACCATGACTAAAACCTGACACCCCGCACAATTTTTGAACTTGAGTGCTGAGTGTGCACATCGTTTAGGGCCTTTGCCTCGCTCGTGCCTGCGGTGTGCTCTTCAGGAACTTTGCTGCTCACCCTCACTCCTCGTTTCTTTGATTAACTTTGGCCCAAGATTTCTGGTTGGAGAAAATGAAACGTACCTGAAATGAATTTGCGGGTTACCTTTATAGTTCATTTACCCACGTTGTCCAAGGTGTTCTTGGTGTCCTCTTGAGCAGACATTTCTGTCACTCAAGAGACAGGAGCTCAGTTGTTGAGGTGGGCCCGGGCTCGGACAGTGAAGTGTGGGTCCCTCTTAAGACCTTCCACTCATTGGTGCCCCACTGCTCACTTGAGAGCCTTCCCTCCCAAGCTTTCTGAGTGGAACTCTCCCACCGCTGTTCTGTGAGGGGATGTGCTGGGCGTGTCCTGCAGACAGACAGGCTCTCTGTGCTTGAAGAAGTAGGTCTGGGAGGATCATGCCCTCCAGAGAAGAAGTGTTGGTAAGAAGTGCAGAGAGGTGAATTCTGACGATGGCATTTGAGTTTTGCCATTCCTGAACTTTGGTTATGGAAACCAAAAAAGGAAATCGTTTCTTGTTAAAGCTGGTCTGATTTGGATGTTCATGAATCCTCACAGCTATTTTTAAAAACCTGTGCATTTCTAAACACTTGTGTATAAACCTCACTCAGCATTTCCCTTCAAACAAGTGGTTATTTTATACAAGCATGCTAATGAATAATGAGAATTTATTTTGTAAATCAAATAATCACATTCAAATTTATTTTCTATGTATATACAAATTTTTAAGCGTAAGATTTACTTATAACTAACCACTGTTATCATTATACAATTGTATGGAATTAATAGTTGAAATTCAGTTGTTCCAAGTGGACGCTATTCTAGTATTTCATATTCAACTTGAACAGTTAGAAAAGTGTATGTTACATATAATTATTTTATTTTAGATAATAAAAATATTACAATTACTCCATTGGATAATAAAATGCAATTGCATATTTGCTTAAGTAGCAAAAGGGCTAAGAAATGATTTGGTCTATTATCAAAGGAACATAAGTTTAAATCTGTAGAAAGATAAGTATTTTCCCAACAAAAGGCTAAACGTTCTCAAACATTTTATATACATAAACAATAAATTATTTCCATTTAACATGTTTTTGCTTTAGTGCTAAAAAAGCCACAACAAATTTGATAATATTAAAGTCAATGTTTTCTAGACATGAGTTCTATAGTACCACCTAGGTGGTGTTTGTTTAGAATGATGCAAAATTCTCAGAACACGGCATACAAGGGTGCAGGAAGAGACACACTTGTCAATACTGACACGGTTAATTAACAGGCAGATGCTGGAAAGGAGGAGGTTAGCAAGTAAGGGGGAAGCTTACGTCACTAAGCACAGCAACAGAGGGAACAGCAGTATGGAGGTGAGACAAAGATGGGCTAGGCACATGGAGTTATGTTTGCTGAGGCTCTCAGGACTTTTGTTTTTCCAATGTTCTGAGACAAATGCCAGCAAGACTTCTGGTTTGAGTCAAGCCTTTCAACTGAGGTGCTTGGTGTACTTCAGGGAAAAACACTCGTTTTAAAAAGATTCAGACTTAGTTTTGCTGGATATTCAGCTAGAAAACAACCAGCTGAGGGACTAAAACCAACACAGAAATAAAAATGCTTGCTTCCAGGAAATAAATGTACACCCAAACAGGTTTTGCTTATTTATGGTGCAGGAAAGGAGTGAAACTGAGGCTCTTTAAAAAAGCTAAAGGGGCCAAGTGCAGTGGCTCATGCTTGTAATCCCAGTACTTTGGAGGCTGAGGTGGGAGGACTGCTTGAGCCCAGGAGTTCAAGACCAGCCTGGGCAACACAGTGAGACCCTCTGCAAATTATATTTGATTTACAAAATAAATTGGCCAGGCATAGTGGTGTGCATCTGTAATCCTAGCTACTCGGGAGGCTGAGGGGGAAGATCACTTGCACCTGGGAGCGTGAGGCTGCAGAGTTATGACTGTGTCACCGCCCTTCAGTCTCATGACACAGCAAGACCCCGCCTCTAAGGAAAAAAGTAAATAAAGCTAAAGGGCAAAGGAGAGGTTAGAAGAAAGCAGGAATGCAGAGGTGAAATGATTGATTCAAGAGAAGGGACTACAGGTGTTGTTCACTTGAGGTTCTGCTGCAGGCCCTGGACAGTGTCCCCTCCAGCTGTGTCTACATGGGTAGTGTTCAGGATAGCGCTGTGGCTGATTTCCCACACACAAGACACAGATTGCTACCTGGAAGTTTTGCCAGCTATCTTCCCCCCTTCCTAGTGCCAATGACTACATTCCTAGGGTGATATGAATTCTCATGAGCCAGAGTAGCTCACAAAGTCTCAATATTGCGTCTAGCCATGGCATGCTCACACTGCTCAGATGTCCCAGTTAGCAGTGGGAAGGAAGGGTACACTTGTGTTTTTGGCTCAAATGCTCTTAGAATATAATTGACTAAATAAAGAGAACATAGTCCTGAACCCGCCTCACCTCCAGACACTCATGCAGCCTACACCATCAAAAGAAGAGTTCATCATTCCCAAGGCCAAAAAAAAAAGCTACTTCGGTACTGCAGAGTGCAGAGAACTCTACAGCAGAGTCAAAGACCCAAGTTCAGTGATAGAATGATGCAGCCTGCTATCATCAGGAGGAAATGACATGGGGGAATACTTTTAGAAGATCCAAGAATGTCACTCCACCAATGGTATTCAAAAAATATTTCATCAGGATATAAGGACACTTCACTATTTTTGCCCTATACAAGGTTAGCATTTACTTTGAAACATCATTACACATGGACCTTTTTCATCTTGGGCATCTCTATTTGGAGGCATGACTTGATAAACCTGTCAGGCTCCGCTGCCTTTCTCCAAGCTCTGACTAATCAGTGGCAGGAAGCAGTTCTGAATGTGGCCTTAAGAAGATGCCGTTCGATATGTAAGGCAACTGCTAAATGTTCACTTTCCCGGGGCCACTTCTCTGAAAGGGGGAGAATATATTGATAAAATATTTTATTAAGCAGTTAAATCAATTTCTGATCCACTTGAGAAACATTGAATTATGAGATTTCCCTGTGAAATGGTTCTCACTAATGCAGAAGTACTTGATATTATAAGGATCTCAGAATCTTTGGACTACACAAATGCTTTCTACAAGGGCAACGCCTTACACTTCCCCAGAATTTAGAAGTGACATCCAATGGACGGAAGGTAGCCTTTTCCTCTGTGACTGTGGTTGGAATGGTGGCAACGGGTAATTCATTCTACCAATCTGATCAAGAACTCATGTGGCTTCTCTACTGTACTAGACTGTGTGCATATGTGTGTGTGTGGAGAAGACGGAAGAGGTTCTCAGTGCCACTGTTTCTAAAACGCGTATTCCTGCCTATGTGCCAGTCGTTCAAGTTAGATGAGAATAAGCTTCTCCAAGATAACCCCAGTTGTACCTAGAATGCATTTGTTTTAAATACAGAGGTAAGATATGTATGAGAATGTCTTTACCAATAAAACAAATCAATCTAGATGCTGCCAGGCATCACAGTTCTCTAATTTTGAAAGTCTACAATCTGACCTGGGCATGGGCACATGCGTATTCAACGACATAAGCTTCATTTACAAAAAGTATATACACTATTTGGACATTCAGATATCCCACAGAAGGAAAGGTGAGAGAATCCCTTGCATGAAAAGCAGATGAAGACCAGAAGAAAGCAGACGCTGTCCCACAAACTCAAGCAGAGTTCCATGCCGAGGATCAGCAAGTTTTCTAGGTAGGTAACACCATAAGCGGAGTATTATTACAGTTCTCAAATCACGAGGGAAAGGAAGATGAAAAGGGGGGGCGGGGAATTGTGCATTCTAGGAGGTAAAAGACAGTCCCCATTATAAGTACAATGTACCAATAGGCAATAGCATTTTCTAGCCGGAAGGCACATTAAAAACAACCACAGCCATAATTTACTAAGACAATGGAAACCAAGTTAATAAAAGACCTCCCTTAGGTGTAGAAATGACTGTCTTATTAACATAACCACCAAAGACAGTTGAAATATACTCTGGTACTGGGACCAGCTGATGTGGAGGGTTGGGCCACTGGAAGAGGGTCTGGAGCTCTTGGTTCTGTTTCAACGATTCTTCAGCATGCATTAAAGCCACTGTGCCCTTTCCATAGACCCCCGAATCCTCTATGTGACAAAAGATATAAAACTGTGGAGAATTACACATGTTTACTCTTGGAATGCACCACAGATTAGGCCAGGCTCACTAGTCCAGCTGCGTGGAGTCTTCAATGCACTGTCCACCACTCAGTCACAAAGTCAACTACGCAGAAAAGGTGGAAGGAATGATTATGGAATTCCTGACATCTTTACCTAGGTTATTTGCCCAAAATTTACACAAAAATAAAATACATTAAGTCAAAATCAGGGTTAAAATTTTAAATAAAAAAAGAGATAAAAATCTGATATTCTTAAGGCAAAACAACAGAAATCTCTTTAAATAGACACTTTATTATATCCACAGGCGATAAAATCCCAGTGCTACTGTTAGGCACGTAAATATAGATCCTGTAAGAAAAAAATAGTTGAGAGTACTATTAGTTTTATTAACAGGTACTTGAGGGAATATCTTTTCATTAAGAAAACACATGTATTCACCTATCTGCCAAGAAAATTAAAAAAAGAAAACCTAGAAACTTAGATTGTTCCCCAATGTGCCATTCTGTAAAAAGAATCTGCCTATTAAAGAAACAAACCTCACACCTTGAAATCATCTTCAAAGTATACATGTAACCAATATTCAAGAAAACTTTTCAAAGAAAAAAGTTTAGAATCACCAAAATCCCATGGTCACAAAGTATGTGTATGTGTATATAGGGGCACATACTTTCATGTAAAGAGCAAAACTTCACAGTTAAATAATGCAGATAAATGAAGTTAAATAATGTAACTTTAAAATTTTGATTCATCCAAAAGTTAAATATGACTTGAAAAATGGCTAATTTTTTTGGGAGGGGTACATGAATCAGCAAAATAACTCCCCAAAAGGAATGTCACTCACTGAAGCAGAGAGGTCACACTCAACACAAACTTCCATTTTACCCATAAAATAGTCCCTGCTTTGAATTTCACTAAAATCCCAAATAACAATAGTTCAATTTTTGAAGCTTTCTTCTTTCACAATTCAAGTATGAAGAGTTTCATTCCTATGAGGCTTGGCTACAAAGGCCCAATTTGTATCTTTCCCCAAATACTACATAAACTATCTTACCACATATAAAATTCTATCAATTGTAAAGGACACCATTACTTTATTTACTACTAAGAAGGAATAAGTGCCATTTAGAGTATGATACTCCCATCTACTGGAAACTGTTAACTCCTCTCTCTTCCTCTTTGGTGACTTCTAACTGCAGAGATGCTAGAATATTTTTTAAAGTGTATAAATCAACGCAATGCGGTATCTGTCACCGACTTACTGTATCAATTTGACTTATTTTCATGTTGTTTTAAATACTCAGATATTAAATAGCTTACCTGCTAAATATTTAATATTATCAAGCTTGTGCGACTCAAGCATGGTTTTGAGGCCAGCAACCTCAGTTTCTATCTTTCTGTCTGTCTGGGTGAGGGCCCGGTCTTGCTGGGCATGCTTTCAAAACAAAGAGAATAACAGCATTAGAACACTGCCCCGTCCCGTCTGTGTTCCCTCCCAGCTCCTTCCTGACAGGGGGAAGTCACAGGGAGGCTCAGGAAAGACTAAGGGGACCTGGCCTTTAGTCTTCATTCTACCATCCTCACACGATGCTGCACTGGTCAGAATCCTTAACCTCTTCGGGCCTCAGTTATCTTCTGTTGGGGAAAAAAATATATCATTGGCTCTGCCTTCACATAGGCTGTTTAGGAAATCAGATGTGATGATCTATGTGAAAAAGTTTTTGGAAGCTCTAGGTTATTCTACTTATGATGTCGCATTATGAAGCCAATCTGTTCTCAATGGCAATGACTACGTCTCATCCTTCTAAATCCTCCTCAGTGAAAGGTGCACGGTGAACACGGAAATGCTTGCAAGAAATGAACGGAGCCTCAGGTAATCTAAAAGCAGCAGTGCTTGTCTTGACACTCTTTCTAGTCACAGTTTTTTGAAGGTTTCTTCTTTCGCAATTCAAGCATCAAGAGTTTCATTACTATGAGGCTTGGCTACCAGCGTCCAATTTGTGTCCTTCCTCAAATACTATACAGTCAAACTTGATATATAATTAGCCTCCCAAAGGCAGTGGGTTTGGTTGATGCTGTAAAGGGGCTGTGTGATTGCATTAATGCATAAAAACACTGAGAAGGCTTCACTAAAACTCCTAGAGCACCTAAGTAGTTCCCTGCGGCTAGCAGGCAAGGGAATAAGGCAACAAGTGCCTGGAGGCATAGAACAGTACTCCAGAGGAATATTCCACTATTCTAGGGCTCTCGCATGGAAAATTTCTGTGGCTTCAGAGCCCCCAGGTAACACAGGATGGAAAGGGAGTCCTGCATGTCATAAGTAAAAACTATAATATAAAAACATTAGACAAATCCATTCTTTAATGATGGAGATTTAAACTTTTAAAATAAAACTTTCATTAAGAAAATTTAAAATTTAAATTTTTCATTAGGATAATTATTTTTCATTAAGATATTTTGTTAAATGAAAAACTTTTATAACACCCACTTATGGGTATATACCCAAAAGAACTGAAAGCAGGGACTCCAACAGGTACGTGCACACCCATGTTCTCTGCAGCCTTATTCACAACACCCAAAGGTGGAATCAACTCAAGTGCCCATCAACAGATGAATATGGTCCTTACATATAATGGAATACAACTCAGCCTTAAAAGGAAAGAAAAACTCAACTTACCATTTGCAACAACATGGATGAATCTTGAAAACATTATGTTAAGTGAAATACCAGTTACAAAAAGACAAGTACTATATAACTCTAGTTATATGAGGTATCGAGAATAGTTAAATTCAGAGATACAAAGTAGAATGGTGATTGCCAAGGGCTTGGGGAAGGAGGAACAAGGCGTTACTGTCTAAGGGGTATAGAATTTCAGTCTTGTAAAATAAAAAGAGTTCTGTGATGGACAGGGGTGATGGGTGCCCCAAAATATGAAAGTACTTAATACTACTCATACTGCATACTTAATGGTGCTTAAGACGGCCATTTTCATGTTGCATGTAGTTTAGTAAAATTTTTAAGCATCACTAAACCTGCATAAATCTTTCTATAATACATAATTACAAACAGCCATGCATGGGATGAAGCAGAAAGGAATAAAATGACAAAGAAAAATAAAAATCACATTTCTTACCAATGCCATTATTTCTGTTCTCAGTTCTAGCAGTTTCCTTTCATTTAGTGAATACTGAAACAAACATGTAACACAGGTTAGATCCTGAACTACGCCTCTCTTCTCCTTCTCTGGTGCCTTAAATACTCAGCACTCAGTACTTTCTAGAATAGGTAACACCAACAGATCGCCTCTGGGATAAAGGAGCTACCTGTCGCTTTCTTTACATTGTTATTTGATGTTTCTTATTCACACCCACTCATTCTTCCAACATCTGGACCCCCTTTTGTCACCTGTCACCTCTCTGCCATGTTCCTCTTTTCCTGTCTTCACTGCCATGTCTTTCAGTCCCTCCCACTCTGACAACAGCATTCCCTGGGACCAATTTAGATGGATGTTGAGCCATATGTTTTTTATTTTTATTTTTATGAGGGCTGACAATGACAGAGACACAACTCAATTTAGGAGCTATCCTATCATAACTACAAGTAAAACAGGTCACTACTTAAGGCTTAAATAAAAGACAGGAAAGATACACAGTTAGAGAAAAAATAGCTGTGAGGAATTTTACTCTTTTTTTTTTTTTTGCTGGTACTGAACAAGGCTAGTCGGTAGCACTACCAAATGTATGTTTTTTGTTTTGTTTTTTGTTTTGCTGAGTTGGAGTCTCACTCTGTCGCCCAGACTGGAGTGCAGTGGCCACTCCCAGCCACCGCAGCCTCGACCTGTTGGGCTCCAGTGATCCTTCCGCCTCAGCCTTCCAAGTAGCCGGAATTACAGGCATGCGTTACCACGCCCAGTTGATTTTTTGATTTATTGTAGAGATGAGGTCTCGCTGCCCAGGCGGGTCTCGAACCCGCGGGCTCAAGCAATCCACTCACCTCAGCCTCCCAAAGGCGCGGGATTACAGGCTGAGCCACCAAGCCCGGCTGGAATTTTATTCTTTGACAAAGACATTGTGCTGTGATTATAAAACACAATGTAAATACATAAATACAAGAAATATGCTACATCACCACATATTGGTTTTAATAGTAAATTTAAAAAATACACTTGGGTGCAGTTACAGTTCAGTGTTACTAAAGGAACTGATTAAATCTATCTAGAATTAAAATATCTTGCCTTTGGCTAGTAATGTCAGTGAAAAGACTTAGTGCAGTTTCGTTGATACTAAGTCAGAAATCAGACTTATCTCCTTAGTACTGGGCATTAGGATTTAATTGAGCAAATGACAATCTGTAATTTTTTTTTTTTTTTTTTTCAGTTGGAATCTCACTCTGTCACCCAGACTGGAGTGCAGTGGCCGCTCCCGGCCACTGCAGTCTCAACCTGCTGGGCTCGGGCGATCCTTCCACCTCAGCCTTCCGAGTAGCCGGAATTACAGGCATGCGCTACCACGCCCGGCTGATTTTTGATTTATTGTAGAGATGAGGTGTCGCCAAGTTGTAAAGTCTAAATTAACATTGTCCTGAGGGAAAAAGTTCATGTCTTGAGGAATACAGAAACTTCCTAGCTATATAATGTCCTCCTGGAACTATGAGGGAGATAAAGTATAAAAATAGCACTGTTGAGAATTTAAAAAGTAAAAACGAACAACAAAAAACCCTGAAAAGCCCCCAAACCGCAAATCTTAGTTTGCTTTAGACTAGTCACAAAACCAAAGAACAATGCACATTAAATGTCAGGGTTTTAGGCCAGGAGAGCACGATGCATCAATTGCCACTAGAGGGCAGTGTGGAACTGGACTTTTTTGCACCTTTAAACTCTTGTCTTCACTAACACAATTATTGATTTATCCACAAGAGAAAAGCCTAAATGTTGACACTGCCATGATTTAAAAAAAAAAAAATGTCTCCATCTCCCTGCACCTCAAATCTACATTATGTATCATACTTCTTTTGAAACTGTCTGCAAATACCACAGTTAAATTAATTTGATATTTAATCTACCAAGAGAATGAGAGGGCCAAATAGCTCTTCTTCAATGCATGTAACATGCATACTAGCTGCATAATATATTACCACCTGTGCTTCAGAGTAATCTCAGTCTAGGATTACCAAGAACAACTTCTCAGCTAGGTTAGTAAAACAAATACATTCACTGGTTTTAATCCTCTATTTAGTATTATATTTTCCAACCTAGTGCTTCTCAGCTTGGTTAGCTACAGGCACATAATCATCTACAAAGTCAAGTGAATTTAGAGTTTTTCCTCAGTACACAACCCACAGGGAAAAAGGTAACCAAAAGAGTTTCTCCTCTTCTAAATACTAGGCATACACTTGTGGTCGTTAAATATCTTAGTAATAACAGGGTAAAGATTTAATCTTCATGACTGAAAAGTGTTCAAGAATAGAAAGACAGGTTACATGGCCATAATAATTATTTTTCATACTGGTGCTTAACTCTTGAAATCCAGGGGCAGTTTCAAAGCACAAGTAGTTTACTTGTTTGAATTTCAGTATTAGGTTAATTTATCATTACAGCACATTTTAATTAAAAGCAAATTTAAAAAATGGGAAGACAATGAACACAGGTGAGTACTCAGTTGCTGCATGTGTATTCAGTTTTGTGTTAGTGAAAAATGCTCTATATGCTATGCTTCTTATTAGGCCAAGAATAAAAAGGTGTCTGACTAATGTTACCAAATTGAATAAAGTCTGAGCAAGAGGACAGGTGAATATCCAGACAGGGTTAAAAATCACTTGAGGCAACCTTACACATACCTTTATGAGGACATACAACATCTCACTGTATTTAAAAGACAATATAGAAATCCATTTTAATCTTGAATTTCAGTGTAGGACTTATTATTTTATATTAATAATTTAATGTTATTCAACTCTGAGATAATCAACTTAACTTTTAAAGACTGGGGCCTGTGGAGATTTAAGTATTAAGCAGATCAAAATTGAGTTTAATTTCTTTATTAATGTCTATGTAACATGTCTAATATTACTAAAACAAATTATTTAAACTCAATTTGGCCAAGATTGCAGTGTTACTTTTGAAAGCATCAAATTTGAGCCCTAATCCAAAATACAATTAAAAGAAAGAAAAACTGTCTAACACCAAAAAGTAGGTATATTGAACAGTATATGTGTGATCTGTATATGAACTTAAGACTTAACCAAGCATTCTCCCAAAAAGAAATTAATTCAGAATTTATTGTTAACAAACGAACATACCAATTCTTTTACTCTGCTTTTTTCTAGATTGAAGTCTAATTTGGTATCTGTTCGGACTTTGATCACTTCATCCTAGTAGGAAGGTAAACAATAAAGAGAAATCCCAGGTAAGAAATCCAAACCCTCAGGACACAAAGCTGAGCCCCTTCCTCCTCTGCCTATCTTCTAAGGAGCCAGCCCAGGGAAGGGCACAGCCAGAGATTTCCAAAGGAACTAACTGAGGGCCTCATAACATCAGGGGACTCTGGTCAAGGCATGTATGGAGTCATCTCTGGCTCAGGGCTTCCTGCCACATATACAAATCACCCCCTTTCATGTATAAGCCAGTCTAGAGTGGGTTATTGCTGCTTTTAACCTCAAGGGTCCCCAAATAATCTCCAAGTGGAATCTGCAAATAAAGCTGTTTCTTAGACAATTTTAGAAACCTAAGATGAACTGAAAGAAGCAAAATATTAAATTCTGGTTTAAATAAGGTCTTTTCTCTGGTACTTGGCAAATATTTTCTTCTTTATTTTTAAGAGACAGGGCCTGGCTCTGTCATGCAGGCTAGAATGCAGTGTCATAATCATAGCTCACTACAGCCTCTACCTCTGGGACTCAGGAGATCTTCTTGCCTCATCCTCCTGACTATTTGGAACTACAGACACACACCAACATACCCAGCTACTTTTAAAATTTTTACACAGAGAGGAAGTCTGGGTGTATTGTCCAGGCTGGTCTTGAATTCCCAGCCTCCTGCCTTGGCTTCCCAAAGTGTTGGGATTACAGGTGAGAGCCCACACATCTGGATAAAATCTTTTCTTAACATCAATGTTTTTTTCACTTAAAAATATTAAACAGCTGGGCTCGGTGGCTCAGCCTATAATCCCGCACCTTTGGGAGGCTGAGGTGAGTGGATTGCCTGAGCCCGTGGGTCTGAGACCCACCTGGGTAACCTGGCGAGACCTCATCTCTACAATAAATCAAAAAATTATTAGCAGGGCATGGTAGCATGTGCCTGTAGTTTCAGCTACTTGGAAGGCTGAGGTGGAAGGATCTCCAGAGCCCAACAGGTGGAGGCTGCGGTGGCAGGGAGCGGCCACTGCACTCCAGTCTGGGCGACAGAGTGAAACTCCAACGCAAAAAAAAAAAAAAAAAAAAAAAATTAAACAGTTGGCACAGAAAGTATTTTAAAAAGTAATGTGTAATTTTCTAAAGACAGTCTCTTCTAAGAGAACCTAAGGTTGCTACTGTGAGGCTACTTTAGAAAAATTTTGACTTAAAAATGATATAATTCCTCCTAGAATGTAATTTTTTAAATGAATTTGGTTACAGACATCAATAATTCATTCATTGGCTAAATGTCCTTAGCTAATATTCCAGTGTGTTCTTTTGAGGCATATTACACAAAATTTCACATAGAAGTGAGTTTTTAAAAACATGTATTTCTGGTATATGTATTAATAAGCTGATATAATTACAAACAGGTCATTAATCAGAAAGAGAATCTTACCATCACTTGTTGTTTTAACTGATGTAGTTCGAGTTTTATTTTCTAAAAACACATGAAAAAGAAGCAAGTCAGGGATATATTTAGAAAGTCAGAAGAACAATATAAAACTTGGGAACCAACAAGTAACAACATTTATGTAGGCACAAGTACTTCAAATTCTTACCTCATTCAACACAAATTTGACTATATTCAGAACACAACATTAACTGAACAGTTCATGTGTGTATCTTAAAATCAGCTTGCAGGTTCCATAAAATTAGTAACAAAATTGTTTTTAGCTTACACATTGGCCTTCAGCGACCCTGCTTTTCTTACTACTTCCTCCACTTTTTCTTTTAGCTTGTTCTGTTCTCAAATAATTGATTTCTAAGACAACTTTGAAAGCCTGAGACTTCACCTTTTTGCTAGAAGATTTTACATGAGACTAAGATCAACAGGCCACCAATGGCCTTCCCATATGGGACTTTAGAAAATAAAGATGCACAGAAAGCCTTACTGAAATGTGGATCCTATATGCTGCTAAAGAAACAAAAGGGATATTTTGTGGCAGCACTTAGCCATGAATACCAATCCTGGAAACAATTTGAATCTATGGGGGGGGTTTCTCCAGAAAAACCGGAATTATTTTTTTGGAGGGCAGGCCCCTTGTAGTACAGCCTTCCTTTGCTGGTAAGTGATCTAGGAACCCACCAGCATCAGTGTACCAGCTAGTGCTGCTGTGAGAGGCTGCGTTCAGCTTTAGTGACATTGCTCTGGAGCATCTTTCAACGTATTTGCCCATTTCATCATGGGTGACTTATGAGCCCACAGTGCACTGTGTTCAGCAGTTTCTGACCAAAGATGGCATGACCCTGTGTCCCACCCTCCTTATCTACCTGATCTCGTCCTGAGAGATATTTTTGTTTCCCCATATGAAAAAGTCCCCAAAGGGAAACGTTTTGCCAAGGTGGAAGAGGTAAAACAAAAAACAGCAGAAGTACTAGAAGGCATCAAAACTGATGAATTCAAAAACCGTTTTGAGCAGCAGAAAAAAGCATCTCGATAGGTGTATTGCATCAGACGGAGAGTACTTTGAAGGTGACTGAAGTTTAAATGTAAAAGAATAAATACACAATATTTTATAAATAAATTCTTTTTTTGGAGGTTCCTCCTCATACATCACAATAGAATGGCGCAGCATATTCCTACGATACTACAGACAATGAAGAAAAAAAGACCTGTTGCTACAAGACACTCTGTGTGATGCCATCAAGTGAGGTTCCTGAATAGACATAACGGGTCCACAGTGCTATCAGTCAGGGCAGGGATTCCTCCAAGGCAGGAACAATCAGACGAGACAGGAGCAGGACTCTTGGGGTGCTGGTAACGCTCTACTTCTCTATCTGCTCAGGAGTGCACGTTGTGTCAAAATTTATGGAGATGTGCACTTGTGCGTGCTTTTCTGTGCATGTACATTATTTCTCAATGTCTTAACATAATACAGTTTATAAGTGTGAGTACATTATTTCTCAATGTCTTAACATAATACAGTTTATAAGTGTGAGTGGTTCTATATCTTTACCTCATTTTCTGCTCTGAGGGCTGAAAATTCACTCTTCTCCAAAATAATCATATCCTTTTTCACATTAGCAATCTGAGACATTATTTGCTGAAGTGTGATCTCCTAGGAAAGGAAAAAACACAACAAATTATCTAGTCTATCCTAGGAAGTCCAGTTCCTGTTGTCTCTACCTGCTGTCGCCTTAATGAGACACTAGAAGAACAAAGACAAGAGAAGAGATTCAGTATTCTAAACTGAGAAAAGAGTAACAACACATCTTGTATTATTACTACTGAGAGAGTCACAGTTAAAAGGGTGGCGGTTCTGAGGACTCAAGAACATGATACTGTATACATCACACTGTAATTCTGCCATATCTCCATTTATGAAAGAATGTTTGACTGGAATAGTCAGTTTCCAAGCACAGTGAGCTTTCCAGCATAATGACTCTACAACAGTTGACTAAATAGCTTTGAATCAATATTTTTTATGCTACTGTGATCTTCTGCTTCTCAACCATGGATAAAATTGCTATATAATTTTCAACCAAATATTATCCAAAAAATTACATTAAAATATTACTACAAATAATATCCCCCCTTCAGATTTCTAATGTGCTAAGCCACCCCACAAAGCTAACCTGCTGCATCTTGGTGACCATGTCTTTGTAGATGATATCCATGTTGGCCTCCATGATCTTGACCAATGCAGACACAATGATTTCTGCTTGTTGCGCAGTAAACCCTAAGCAAGCACACAAAAACAATAAAGCTCAGAACTACAAAAATGACATGAAACTTACACATTCACGTGAATGTCTGAATTCAGAAACAGGGAGACAACACAGTGTGGCAGGAGGGGGGTCAGGAGGGTGCAGACACGAGCTGTGATGTGTTTGTCACTCTGCTGCTCTGACTGATGATTTCTTTTCTTTTTTTTTTTCTGAGTTGGTGTCTCACTCTGTCGCCCAGACTGGAGTGCAGTGGCCGCTCCCGGCCACCGCAGCCTCGACCTGCTGGGCTCTGGCGATCCTTCCGCCTCAGCCTTCCACGTAGCTGGAACTACAGG
>NW_007246634.1:101088-110939 GCF_000164805.1 Carlito syrichta | reverse complement strand
GCCCGGCTGATTTTTGATTTATTGTAGAGATGAGGTCTCACCAAGTTGCCCAGGCGGGTCTTGAAACCCGCGGGCTCAGGCAATCCAGTCACCTCAGCCTCCCAAGGCGCGGGATTACAGGCTGAGCCACCGAGCCCGGCTTGACTGATGATTTCTAATATCCTTCCTAGCTATTCAGATTCATGTTTTCCAAGAATGTTTAATGACATACACAATGCCTGCAATCCAATGTCAAGTGAAAAACAAAGCAAGACTCAAAATTATAGAAGTTATTATTATTTTTATAATTTAATGAAGATCCACAGTAATTTTTATTTTGAGCTTTATATTTCTATTTCTCCGTATTGTGTAAATTTTCTACAGTGAACCATAATTATTTAAAAATGTATGTTGTTTAAAAATGATTTAAGTAGAAAAGCACAATTGTTTTATGTCCAGCATAAATCAGTCAAATAATTGACTATGTAAATAGCTGTTAATTAATTTATTTAATGTTGAAAGACAAAATATAGCAGGGTGCAGTGGCTCACACCTGTAATCCCAGCACTCTGGGAGGCCGAGCTGGGAGAATTGCTTGAGCCCATGAGTTCGAGACCAGCCTAGGCAACATAGTGAGACCCTGTCTTTAAGAATAAAAAATAAAAAATAAAATTAGCCAGGCATGGGGGCACGTGCTTGTTGTCCCAGCTCTCCAGGAGGATGAGATGGAAAGACTGCCTGAGCCTAGAAGGTTGAGGCTGTGGTACGCCATGATTGTGCCACTGTACTCCAGCATGGACAACAGAGACCCCGACTCAAAAAACAAAAAAGAGGGCAACCCCCTCTGGTTCCCTCCCATTGTGGGAGCTTTTCTGTCTTCTTAATAAATTCTGTTTTCTCACTTAAAAAAAAAAAAAGACAAAAAAAAAGGCAAAATCAATTGTTTCACTTTCCCCCTCCACAATTCTCTCCAGTCACTAGTCTGGGAAGCTCAACTCAGTACTGTTACTATTTTTAGCAATTTTGGATAGCAACTCATATTTCATATAAGAAATTTCAGAAGATTCTATGGATTCCTGTAATTAATTATATATTTTTTGGAATAAAGAAGTAATCAATGGACTTTGGATGAGATGAAATATGGATCAATAATTAACAACAAAAAAGACAAAGATTTAAAGGCAAAGAACCTCCAAAAACTTATTTCCATCACTTTATTCAAAATTGTTTAATTTTTCAACATGTGTGCCATGCACATCAAGAAAAAACACACAAAAGGTGACCCACCAAATGTTAACATCACTTGCCGCTGGGGTATTGGGGATCTGAGAGTTTGTTTTGTTTTTTCTTTTCTGTCTAATTTTTCAAAAATGAATGGCTTTCTCAAACTTTAAAGTCTTAAAAAAAGTTCATCATTGAGCATAATTAGTTTTGGCAATTATGAGGAAAAGAAACAGAAAACTTATGCTGATGATAAAACAAAACTCTAAAGCCATATAATTATAACCACCTGTGGGAGGAGAAAGGGATAAGAAAAAGCAGATGTTAAGCCTGAAAACCTACTTAGCTATGAGCTACAAATTAATTTTTTGTGTAAATGAGAGAATAGGAGAGCCAGTTAGTGAGATCACAGACCTATAAGAAGTTCTGTTAACCAGGAGACATAGCTCTGCATAAAGAAAGGCTGGAATATTCCTTGAAGAGTCCTGCCAGGCCTCACACTAAGCCCCTCATCTCAGACATCCATCATTCATCTGTGTCAGGTTGAGCAGCCCCTCCCACTGTGTACCATGGTGAGGTCTTCATATCGTGGGTCTTGAGGGATGCAGATATCCGTGGGTCAAGGTTTGAAATCAAGAAAAGTAGAAAGGGTTTTGTTTTTCAAGATAACTTTACATGCCCACCTTCTTTCTTCTATTTTTCTCTTTTATATTCTGGGCTGAAAGGCATTTTGATTTTTTTTGAAAAGGCCTGTTTCAGGTTTGACAAAAACAATTGTGACAACTATTATTCATCATTTAACAGTTTTTTCAAAGTGCATTCATGCACATTATTTCACGTAATACTCAAGAAGATCTTGGGAATTCTTATTACGTCCATTCTACAGATAAGCAAACAGAAACTGAGAAGGGGGAAAGGCTTCCTAAGCTATACAACTAGAAGTTGGCAGAATTAAGCTTGAGCCCAGAGCTCTAATTCCCCACACAAGCACAGAAAAATTCAATCCATCACTTTGCTTCAGGCATGTAAAGCACATCCACAGAAGATAGCTTTTTTGATATGAATGTGTACAACTGGACAACAACTACATAATTAAGTAAATAAAACAGGTATATTTATTTCACGGGCATAATCTCTGCTAATCTGAAATTCTAATTTTTGAAAATATATGTGTCACAATCTAAGAATTATAATTGGTGTATCTGTCTAAGTATGATTAAATATGAGAATGTTCCCTACATTCTACGTGCACATTCAACAAATGCCATATGTACCAGAGCAATCTTTTACATTAACTAACTCAATTAGTAACATGGGGGAATATGAACCTGAATATTGAAAAGAAAAAAAAGAACACTGAGTTGAAATGATCAAGAACTGCTACTCAGCAATATTTCAACTTCACAAGATTTTAAAAGGCACACATGATGCTTAGGAATAAAACGATCACTTTTGTGCTTCAGACATAGTTGTCATAGAGAATCATTCCTCAGCTTGGCTGACTTGTGTCTAAGTTTTTACCAATAACATTATATTTCCATGGTGATATTACAAAAATACACTTCACTTGGACAAAGAAAAAGCATAAGAGAAGCCTCCGTTGTATCGCTGAAGCAAAAAATATCCTTGAATAAAAAAAATGAGGGTTTAAAAAACTGGAGACTGTCCAAAAGATTACCTATAGGCTTAAACATGAAAAGGAACTGAGACATTAAAAGAAATCTTAAGAGAAGTCTTCCTAAGGGACTGAGTGACTGATGAGAAAGGATTACCATTGTCCTCGAATAAGCACACTAAGGCGTGGGTGTCAAAGTACAGCTTCCTATTCCCAGAAGAGGTGAAATCTCTTCTTCTGCGCTCTAGTTGGAGGAGCCCAGCAGACAGACTTAGTTCTAGGAAGAAACGGACAATAGGTTCAAAACAGACTTAAAGCTAAATAAAAGCAATTCAGCACCATGAGGAAATTAACATACCTCAAATGCCTATTTGGTATTTTATAACAGCTTCATTGAGATATAATTCACATATTGTACAATTCACCCATTTCAAGTGTACAATCCAACAGTTTTTGGTATCATTACAGAGTTGTGCAACCATCCCACAATTTTAGAACATTTTCATCACTCTCAATACAAACTGTAACCTTTAGTGGTTACCCTCTAATTCCCCCAGATCTTCCCCATTCCCCCCATTCATGACCAAGACAACCACTAATTTATTTTGTCTGTATTGTTTGTCTACTCTGGAGATTTCATATAAATGGAATCCTACAATATATGGTCTTTTCTGACTGGTTTCTTAGCATAATGTTTTCAAGGGTCATGTGTCACTACTTCATTTCTTTGTATTGCTGAATAATAGCTCTACAAAATTTTGTTTATCCATTTATCAGCTAAAGGACACTTGCACTGTTTCTTCATCTTAGCTGTGTGGATGTTATGCTTTCAGATCTCTTGAGTATATGCCTAGTTGTGGAATTGCTGGATCACATGGTAGCTCTATGTTTAATCGTTTCAGCAACTACCAGACTGTTCTCCAAAGCAGCTAATCCATTTTATATTCCCACACAGCAATATATAAGGATTCCAATTTCTCTGCATCTTCACCAACACTTGCAATTATCAGTGTTTTCAAAACATTATAACCATCCTAGTAAGTGTGAAGCGGTATATCATTGTGGTTTTGATTAGCATTTCCCTGATGACTAGCTGATGTTGAGCATTTATTCATGGGCTTATTGGACATTTGTATATTTTCTTTGGAGAAACATCTATTCAAGTCTGCTATAGTTTGAAGGTGTCCCTCAAAGTTCATGTGTTGGAATCTTAATCCCCAATGTAACAATGTTAAGAGTGAGACCTTTAAGAGGTGATTAGGTCATGAGGGCTTCCCACTTATGAATGGATTAATACTGCTATCTTGGGAGTGAGTTTCTGATAAAAGAATGAGTCCCTCCCCATCCTACCTTGTGCATGCCCGTTTGCCTTCTACCATTGAAGAACACAGCAAGAAGGTCCTTGCCAGATGCAGGTCCCTTGACCTTGGACGTCCTAGTCTTCTGAACTAAGACATAAAGTTCTTTTCTTCATAATTACCAGTGTGTAATATTCTGTTATAGCAGCACAAAACAGCACAAATCTGGCCATTTTTAATTGGGTTATATTTTTATTACCAAGCCGTAAGAATTCCTTATGTATTTCAGATACAAGTTCTTTATTAGATTATGACTTGAAAATGTTTTCTCTCATTCTGCATACTGTCTTTTCACTTTTTGACAGTGTCTGATAGTGTCCTTTGAAGCCTAAAAGTTAAATTTTGATGAAGTTCAATTGATCTGTTTTTTTTCTTTTGTTGCTTGTGCTTTTGATAATAAACCACGGGCTAAACCAAGTACACAAAGGTTTATATCCATGTTTTCTTCTAAGAGTTTTATAGTTTCAGCTCTTACATTTAGATCTTTGATCCAATTTGAGTCAAATTTTATTACAGCTTCATTCTTCTACATGTGGATGTCCAATTGTCCCAGCACCATTTCCTCCATCGAGCTGTTTTGTCATCCTCAGTGAAAATCAATAAACTGTAAGCATGAGGGTTTATCTCTGGACTCTCCATTCTCTTCTATTAATCTATATGTCTGTCCTTATGCTAGTACCACACTTTCTTGATTACTTGTAGCTTTTGACATCAGGAAGTAGGTTTCAAACTTTGTTGTTTTTCAAGGTTGTTTGGTTATCCCGGGTTCCTTGGTATTTCCACATGAATTTTAGGGTCTGCCAATTCTACCAAAAAAAAAAAAAATCCCCCTCTGGGATTTGTATACAGACTGTGTTAAATGTACAGATCAACTTGAGAAGTACTGCCACCTTAATACTAAGTATTCAGATCCATGAACATGATTGTCTTCCCATTTATTTAGGTCTTTAATTTCTTCAACAATATTTTGTAGTTTTTAGGGTATAAGTTTTGTGCTCTTTTGTTAGATTACTCCTAAGTATTTTATTCTTTTTGATGTTATTGGAAATGACATTGCTTTCTTAATTTCATTTTCAGGCTGTTTAGTAATAATGTATAAATATACAAACTGATTTTTATACACTGATATTGTATCCTGCAATCCTGTTAAACTTATTCATTAGTAGTAATAGTTTTTTGTGGATTCCTTAGGATTTTCTGCATACAAGTCATGTTATCTGAGAATGACTTTATCTTCTTCCTTTCTACTCTGCATGTCTTTTATTTCATTTTTTTGTATCTAACTGCCCAGGCTTGAATTTCCAGCACAATGTTGGACAGAATAGTGAGAGAAGGCATCCTTTTCCTGTTCCTGATCTTAGGGGGAAAGGATCCAGTCTTTTTCCATTAAATATGATGTTAGATGCGGGTTTTTCACAGATGCTCTTTATCAGGTTAAATTCTATTACTAGTTTATTGAGGATTTTTCTTTTAATCATAAAGGGGTGTTAAATTTTGACAGATACTCTTTCTGTTGAGATGATCATTCATATGGGTTTTGTCCTTTATTCTGTTACTATGGTGTAATACATTACATGAATTGATTTTCATGTTAAATGAACTTGTCATTCCTGGATTAATTCCACTTGGTCATGGTACATAATCCTTTTTATATGTTGCTAGATTTGGTTTGATAGTATTTTGTTGAGGATATTCCCTTTAATCATGAGATACTGGCGTATAATATTCTTTTCTTGTGATGTCTTTGTAAAAGCCTATCTTTAGAGAGATGTGTTCTAATAAACTTTACATTACCTTTTCTATGAAATTTCATGCATTTAACACCAGATTCAACCCATTTTACAAACTCCTTGCTTCAAGGCATTTGAGGGTGATAGTATAGTATACAGCAGGGGTCCCTGACCCCCGGGCCATGGAATAGGAACTGGGTTGCACAGCAGGAGGTGAGTGGCCAGAGAGTGAGTGAAACTTCATCTGTATTTACAGGCACTCCCCATTACTTGCATTACTGCCTGATCCGCCTCCTCTTAGATCAGTGGCAGCATTAGATTCTCTTAGGAACGTAAAACCTACTGTGAACCGCCCATGTGAGGGATCTAGGTTGTGTGCTCCTTAAGAGAATCTAATGCCTGATAATCCAAAGTGGAGCTCAGGCGGTGATGCTAACGCTGTCTTCTATCACCCCCAGATGGGACTGTCTAGTTGCAGGAAAACAAGATCAGGGCTCCCACTGATTCTGCATTATGGTGAGTTGTACAATTATTTCATCATATATTACAATGTAATAACAATAGAAATAAAGTACACAATAAATGTAATGTGCTTGAATCATCCCAAAACCATTCCCCACCCCAGTCTGTGGAAAAACTGTCTTCCATGAAACTGGTCCCTGATGCCAAAAAGGTTAGAGACTGCTAGTACATGGTATAGGTTCCAGATTTTTGAATTCCACAGAGCTACTACAATAGTTTTTTTAAAAAATTGGAACAGCATTCGGGTTGCCAATTCTTAATTTTTACAAGAAAGGAATTTAGACACAGTTGCTTACTATTACTAAAAAAGACATTTTGATACTAAGAAGGAAAAAAAGATGGAAAATCTAAAGGGTAGTTGTGGTCAATAGTAAGCATCAAGATAAGTGCAAGAGACACAATAATACATATTTGTATCTAGCACTATTTGCAGACTGTCAAAATGTAAAATACCATGACTCACCTGTGTTTGATAGGAAAAAATGAGCCCTTGGGTTCAAAGAACCATTGGCCTACAACACAAGGTCCCTGACCAGGCATACAAAGCCCTTGCTATTTTGGACCACACTTATCCTTTCAGCTTTCTTTCCAGCCACCTAAGCTATTCTATTTCCTGCACCTACATGCCTTAAGCCTAGCTTGCTCCCCTTTCCCATTTATTAAATTTTAAGTATCCCTTCCTTACCCTTCTTTATTAAGTCTGACCATTTACTAAGTATACATAATGTTCCAGGCATGACATTCTGCTACATTTTATGGTTCTCTCTGCTCCCTCCACCCAGTTAAAAGAGCAGACTTGATTGCTCCCTGTGTTCTCAGCTCAATATAGACAGCTCTATAGCAGCATTTACCACATTATCTGTGTATCTGTATCATCTACTAGTCTAAGCTGCCCAAGACCAGTCAGTCTTCCTCATTTTTTATCTTTAGTATTTAGCAGAGGGCCTGACATTCAGCAGGCTAGACATAATTTTTTTTTTGTAATTGAATTGTAATGACTTTTAAGCTCTGGATGATGAGGCTGTCTAGAAGAAAAAGTTGAGACCAATTCCTTTTGCCTCTTCACCTCATTCCTCTCTTTTTTCACATAAATGAGCTCACTTAAATCTGGTATCTCTTTTTTCACTGTTTATTTCCAGTCCTGGGACTAAGACTGCCTCCATGAGAAGGTACCCAGAATGTCTGCCCAACACTGAACAGACCTACTTTGAGAAACAGTGGTGTGAATAAATGAATGAATGAGAGAACTTCTCAAAGGGTCCTCTAAGGCCACCTCTCCAACCTTAGAACATTGTTTTACTGTCCTACGGGTCAGGGAGCTTGGAAATATCTTCGTGTGGAATAGCTTGTGAAGACTGACAGGATTATTCTAGTCCCGATTTCCTTGTTTCTAGTACTAAATTATTCATGAATTTAAAACACAATCTCCTAACCCCACCCCACCCACACATATCAAAACAATCACACCACTACTTTTCCAGCAGAAGCTAAAGCCAATTTGGACAGTACGGATTTTTTTCTTCTCTGAAACAAATGGAACTAGAAATAGCAAGCTTATGTCCAAGAAATACTGCCTTCTGAAAAGTAGAGACAAGGGCTGGCTATTTCCCACTTGGCACTCTAGCCCTGCTGAGGGAAAGAAATGTTATCTTGCTTCCATCTAGGGTAACTCCAGAGCAAATTCCCTGAATTTCCACTAATAATTCAGAAGGAAGTAAACTGAGTTGTGATAACTGTAACATGCAAGTCTCCTTTTTCGGGACCTTCAGCATACCAAAAAGGATATTAAAAACCCACAACTACGATAGAGGCCCAAAGTTAGCCTTGGACAGATGAGGAAACCAAACACAAACTTCCTACTCACAGCGTCCTTAAGTAGCAGGACTGAGAACTTCAGGCACCAAACAACTCAGCTGAAAACAAAGGAACCAAATGCTCATTTGCTAGTTAATGAACATACAAGCATCCTTAACTTCCTTAACTGTGTCTGCTTTGTTTCCCTGTTTTTATGCATCTATCCTCATTTTATAAGATGGCTCTCAAGAATGAGACCTTTTGACACGGAAACAAACAATACCACCTTGCTGATATAATGCCAGCAAACTGATGAGAAAGCACTTTCCTTTTGCCCCATAATCTTGAATTATGAGAGGAAAACAAAGAGGAAGTTACCAGCTTGTCAAAAAAAGTGCAACAGGCAAAGCACAAAAATAAGGGCCAAAGCCATCTCTGACATAATGACTGCAAGACAGTGACAGAGTTCACTGCTCATTTCCCACCCTCTGTATATAAAGCTTGTTTTACTTTCACTTTGTCGCTCTACTAACCAGTTTCTCCCCAGCCAATGGTATTCTTAAATTTTAGATGCAACCACCATTTATTGAGCATTTCTTTTAAGAAAAATATTTTTTAAAGTGTGGTGGTTATTATAAGACTACTCAAAGTTATATTTTTGCCAAGTTTGCTAATTACTCAAAATGATACTTTTATCAACAATTTGCTGTCAAGTGAATTGAGCCTGTTTGTTTTCCTAATCTCATTCAGGGGCGAGATCTTTCACCTCCTTCAAGTAGCCAGGAGAAGCATAACCACAGTTCAGTCACTGACAGCTGGCATATACAACAGTGGTCTCGTGAGATTACAATATCGTATTTTTACTGTACCTCTTCTATGTTTAGATACACAAATACTTACCACTGAGTTCCAACTGCCTACGGTACTCAGTACAATAACATGCTGCAAAGATTTGCAGCCTAGGATCAGTAGGTTATACCAGACAGCCTAAGTGTGTAGTAGACCATACCATCTAGGTTTGTGTTGGTACACTGAATAATATTCACAAAACGACGAAATGGCCTAGGGATGCATTTCCCAGTCTGCGACTGTCCTTAAGTCATGCATGACGATATTTAATTCAACGCTACTTTCTCAATGCAACTGATTCTGATCACTATTTAAGTTCACAACTGGAGGCCATTCCACTTCCCAACCCCTGCCCCCTCTGTTTTTTCCTGTAACATTTACCCAATTCTGAATATATGTAATTACATACGTGCCTATTCATTATACATATACATTGTACATACATGCATTCACATATGTTTACACCGTCTCCCCTGCTAGAAGCAAGCTTCCCAGGCAAAATATTTGTGGACTGATGGATCCCACTCACCTAGAAAAGTGCCAGGCACAGGGTAGGCACTAGAGCCCCAAGAATGAATTCACGAATCCACTTGAGTATGAAATCACGGCGGAAAACAACCTCTCAATTCCCCGGAGCTTCGCTCCTCAAGTCTGCCTTCTGTACACCCCTGGGACACCCGCCTCCCCGGGCGGCTCCGGGCTGACCAGAGCATGCCTGTCCCAGGCGCCGAGGCCGCAGACTCTGAAAGCGGGCGGCCCAGGGCTACCCACAAACGCCTGCGC
>NW_007246634.1:95115-100271 GCF_000164805.1 Carlito syrichta | reverse complement strand
CTCGGGGTCAAGGCGGGGGCGGGGACGAGCGTGGACGCTCCCGGAACTGGAATGGGCCAGCAGCTGCCACGATTTGCGTATTCATTACGCTGCTGACCTTCGAGAAGAATTAGTTGTCCCGGCGCCCCTCAGAGTCCTGTGGAAAGTCCCTGATCACCAGGCCGCCCTAGATTGCACTGATTAACTGTCCCTGTCCTAAGTCCCCACAGTGTGGCTCCGGGGTGCATTTCAAGGAAGTATTAGCAGGGCCAAGGGAAAAGCGCTCACATAATACATTTAAAAGCTAAACTTTCAGAGCTTTTGTTTCCGGATTTGAACACCACGGATATGAGAAGGTCTTAATGTGGGAACTTAAAACGTAGAGCGTGAATGTTCACACAAGACCTGCTGGTATACTTGAAACTAGTAATGTTTAGTTCAGAGAACTTTTTGAATGCCTAGTGCACCAATCTCCGTCACTGGTCCCTCGTGTGAACTCAGATGTCGGTTGAATGAAGGAATGAAATGCAGAAGACACCAGACTAGCAGGTCCAAAAAAAAAGAAAAGAAAAGAAAAGAAAATGAAAGAAGAAGAAACCCCAAAACAAATTGTTCTGGTCTTCCAGAAGCTGTTTTTCTATACAACCATATGTGTACACATACGTGATAGAAGAAGAATGCGTTACGAACCATGAGAGAGGTACAACGTGCTGGGAGGAAAGGAGAGTGCATATGGATGTGGAAGATATAGAAGTGTCTAACAAAATATAAAGAATTAAAAACTAAGGTGCAAGTTAGACTCTCATAAAAGGTTTGTAGGAGTATAGATTTGTAAAACTGGTAGGAAAAGCAGTTTAGCAATATGTATCAACAACCTTTTCTGTTCATAGATTTTGCTGAAGTCACTCAACTGAAAAATCTAACCAAAAGAAACAATGCAAGATATGAACAATCTATTAGATTGGACCATATGAACTTGTTATTTGTTTAGGTAAAAGTATTGAATATTGATAATTTCGTATGGCGCGACCTAATATATGCACAAAATAATTCATTGAGAGAGAGAGAAAAGATTCACCTCCCCAAGGTGGGGGTGGGGGCCAAAGCCAGGAAGCATGGTGACAGCCAGTGCTCAAAGAGCACATGTCCACACCAGAGTCTAGCAAGGCAATGGCCGTATTGCGCTTTTAATGTACATTTGCCTGATGGCTAATGATGTTGAGTAACATTTCATACATTGTTATTATTATTATTGCCAGTATCGAATGCAATAATACATGTAAAATGCCAGGCAATATGGTAGGAGTGGAATAAATGTCAGTTCTAACTACGGGTTGGATAACACCCACTTTCCTTAGATGTGACACCTATTGTTTTGCTTTCCAAAGTATCCCCTTTCTTTTGGTCTCAGCGCCCTAGTTTTCCATGGGTTTTTTGACTCTTAGTCCATGTGGTTTGGGTGGACTAGGCCACAGGCATGGGCATGTCACCCAATCATAGTCAATGAGCTTCAATTCCAGGATTTTGATAGGAACTATTAGGAAAGAGGTATCTTATCTAACAGCGATGTCTAGGTATGGAATGATTTCAGTCATGAGCTCTTGGGGCTATCATGTGGCCTAGGACTAAAGCTATTATGGAGAAAAGCAAAGCTGAGAGATGAAGATAAGTGTCCTGTTTCAGCTCCTGGTTCTAGCTTAGCCTAAAACTGGCATTTTTGTTTATGTAGACCAACAAATCGCTTTTGCTAAAATAAGCTAGAATAGGGTTTCTGTCTCATTTCCTGACTGATACAGAAGTCTAATGAACAGGGACTAGATACAGGTATCTAATGGCCAATGAAGAAATATCAGCCCATTAATGGATCAGGCAGGAGTCAAACAACCCCCAGGGTTCAGGGCTTTCTGACTGAGTTGGACTTGAACCTGGGGCAAAGTGGAACTCTCTTACTCTCTTTCCACATTTAGAATTACAGAACTTCCATGAGCACAATTGGATTCACAGAAAATATTCTGACTTACCCACCATCTTTGTGAATCATAGGTGGCCTCACATACTCTAAATGTCATCAGGACAAAAGAGAAGATGGACAGAACTGTCTCTGAAAGATGCCCTAGGTCTGTCCTAGGTGTGTTTTCTAGGTGGTAACAAAGGACAAGGGCTCTTTTTCTCAGGTGCAAGCAGGTTAAAGAAAGAACAGAGGAGCTGGAACATGCTTGAATGTGACCTTTAACATACTGGTCCACTCATTAGTAAATACTGGCTAGGGAATATCAGCTTCCACTAATTAAGTTACTGCTCTTCCTAATTGAAGAGTATTAAATGATGAGGAGAGGGTTCTGGTTCTGAGTAAGATGGAGTAATCACATTCCACCCCATCTCTCCACTTGAATGCTGCCACAAAAGCGGAACAGAATGCATAGAACAATTGTTTGAGAATTTCAAAAAGCAAATAATAGCAGGAAGATCAGTGAAGAAGACAAAAATTCAAAGTACCACTGAGCCAATGTAGAATTTACCATTTTTTCAACCTCTGGTGTTCCTATAGCTTGAACTGTCAACCCAGAACTCTATGCCCAGCAAAAATATCTTTTGGTAATGCAGTAAAGACATTTTCAGATGAAGGAAAACTAAAGGAATTTGTTGTTAGTAGGCTTGTATTAAAATAATTGCTCAAGGAAATTTACCAGATAGAAGGGAAATTATACCAAAAGGAGATTTAGAATACCAGGAATGAAGAAAGGGCAACAGAAATGGTAACTATCTAGGTAAATATGAAGGCTATTATTCTTCTCTTTAGTTCTTAAAATATGTTTAATAATAGAAAGCAAAAAGTGTAGCGATGTCTGATGGAGTTTCCAATGTTTATGGAAGTAACATATAACAACTACAAAATGAAGAGGCAAAAATAAAGAGATCCATATAATAGTAAGATTTCCACATTGCACTCAAAGTGGTAAAATATTGATTCTAAGTAGATTATAAAAAGTTAAATATATTTATTGCATTTCCTAGAGCAACCAACAAACACAATACACAAAGATATATAGTAAAAATACATAATAAAATGTAATGCTAAAAAACATTCAGATACCTAAAAGGAGACAGGAAAGGAGAAATGCTAGAACAAAAAACAGAGGTCACAAACTGAAAGCAAAAAATAAAATAGTAGGCCTAAATCCCAAAGTATCCATAATTACATTAAGTCTAATAGTCTAAACAGGGAGTTGACAAACTTTAAAAAAACTGTATAGTAACATATATTTTGGCTTTGGGAGCCACATGCTACTTCTGTTACATATTTTTCTGTTTCAAAAACAGGTGGTGAGCTGGATTTGGACCATGGACCATAGTTGGCCAATCTTTGGTCTCAACACACCAATTAAAAGACAGAGATCGTCAGAATGGTTTCGAAAAAAAAAAGCATGACCTAATTATATGCTGCTACAAGAAATTCACATCAGTTTCAAAGATACAGGTGGATTAAAACTTGAGAAGTAAAAGGGGCTCTCCCAGCTATTTCCTTTCTCTTTCCTTATATGGAAGTCAGATGTCTGGCAACGTTGAGTTCTAATGACATATTCCTGAAACTGGAAGACTTTCATCAGTAACCCTGACCAAACCTGAGCTCTTTATACCACAGCAAAGGCCTTTAGACGCTCACTCTGAGCCTAATTATTCTTATTTTACAGATGCTGCTAACTCCACCAATGCCATCACTTGAGAAAAATGTTAGAAGGGAGGGGAAATGAGAAACTAATATGTACAGCAGAGTAAGAAAGGTATGTGATAGTACAATTGCCATTGAACCATGTAATGGTAACTTAGAGGATCCAAGAAAAGGTTAAGATATAACCAATTTCTCCTGCTAAATTGTTTCATTCTATATAAATCTTACTTAAAACAGAAATTTCTCTTCAATCTGTAAATTCCATTTTTAAAAATTTTGAGAATTTTTCCTCACATTTTTGATAAATTTTCTATCCCTCTGTTGAATTTCTGCTTCAAGGACAATTATTCATATATTGAACCACTTTTATTTTCCATATCTATTCATTGTTTTAAAATTTCTTTTTGTTTTTTATTCTCTTGCATTCACTTTGTTTATCTCAGGTCTTTCCTTTTGGGGAATAATTTAATTTTTTGTTATATCAGTTCTGTTTCTTACTGATAAGTAGTCCTGCCTCTGATATTTGGAGGTATAAGAGAAAGAGAACAAATGGAGAGTCATTACTCATATATCTAAGTTTTTTGAAGTTATAAATCAAACTAAGAAACTATTAATTTAAAAATATGTCCTATCCTCCTTCCTTGACAAATGTACTTTCATACTAACAAAATAGAATATATATGTAAAAGCCATGTTGTTTACATGACTGAAATTTGGCAAAATATTGAAGATTATGCATGTAATTATAATTAGGCACATTAAGACCCAACTCAGGGTCCAGCAATGTTTAGATATATGTGTTTAGATATATACAAAACAAAACATTTCATAGTCATATATCTTTGTCTATTCCATTACCTTATTTTTTCTTTCTTTCATGTCAGCAAAATTACTAATTATATTGGTATAATAAAGATTTTCACATAATTTGTCTTCCTAAGATAGGAAAAAGCTAAAGATTTATAAATTTAAAATTGAACAAAATTGGAATAATTTTCATTTAAAACAAAGTAAATGTAAAAATGTAAAGATTAAAATTGTTTTATTGATTTTATATTTTTCATTTTTTTTGAGTTGGAATCTCACTCTGTTGTCCAGGCTGGAGTGCAGCAGCACTTTCACAGCCTCAGCAGCCTCGACTTGCTGGACTCAGGCAATCCTTCTGCCTCAGCCTTCCAAGTAGTTGGAACTATTTTTCTTCTAAAATAGAAATTTCTTTATTAAAGGATAAAATAATTAAAATGAATGGAACCTAAAATTTTAAATCAAAATTATGTGGAGTTGGCAGTTTATTTTTATTTATTTTATTTTTTATTGTATTAATTTTTAAAAATTTAATCTTAAGTACATTTAATAAATTAAATTATTCCTAAATTTGTGTATTTAATATAAAATATTAAATTTTAAAAATGTAATACAATACTAGAAAATATTTTTATGTTGAAAAAATATTTGTAGTTTTTTTTTTTTTTTTTTTTTTGAGTTGGAGTCTCACTCTGTCGCCCAG
>NW_007246634.1:14228-94867 GCF_000164805.1 Carlito syrichta | reverse complement strand
CCGGAATTACAGGCACGCGCTACCACACCCGGCTGATTTTTTGATTTATTGTAGAGATGAGGTCTCGCTGCCCAGGCCGGTCTCGAACCCGCGGGCTCAGGCAATCCACTCACCTCAGTCTCCCAAAGGCACGGGATTAGAGGCTGAGCCACCAAGCCCGGCTATTTGTAGTTTTAATGTTCAATGCCCACATAATTATCAATGTAAATAACTGAAACCATGCTTCACATATGTTATGTCTTATCTGTACATAGTACACATTTAAGAATAATGTGTAGTATGAGTCATTTAAAATTGCAAAATGCTCCTCCGACTGGGAAGCAATACTTTGTTAGTAAAGAATCGACTGGATTCATGCTGAGACTAAGTATTTGAAAAGTTAATGAATTGATTTATGACCTTTCCTAAACTCGTTAACTCAAATCCTCCTCATATTCCTGAGCAGTGTTCATGGCAAAAGCCTTCATGGCACCTGGCATTTTTCAACACATTTGAAGGACCCTGTCCTTGGGGCCTGAGGGATGTTCATGATGAGGGCAGAGTTTAGGGCTATAGGTTTTGCTGTGCCAGCACAGAACAGTGGAGATGCCCATGTGTTCTTTAATATGTTTATCCATGGTCCCTCCAAGAGCAGAGTCAAGGGCATGGGTCTCTTTTGTCTATGTGTATGTATTAAAAGCAGGATTTATTACTTATGTTCATTATTCTTTTGGCCTTTAATCTGTTTACTTGGAATTGTAGTTTTCTCTTTTGCTATCATCGTTCTGTATTCATCTTGTTTTTGAGTTCTTATTTTGTAAAATTCATATTTTTATTGGATTGCTTTATAGAGAAGCCATTATAGATAATTTTCTCTTCTTTTAATTATATTTTCTTCAACACAAGGTTCTTTATCTTTTTCTTAATCTTGTTTGTTTCTTTCTCCTCCTTTTATATATATTCTCATAATGCAAACAGTATTTTTCATCTTCTTAGTGCTTAATGTAGGCGGCTCTATTCAGACTTTTAATTTGCTTTAGGGTGGGTGATTTTTCCTTGAGTTGTTTCTCATTTTTATTCTCATTTTGTCTGAACTGCAGCTTGAGGGCTTGATTCTTGTGCTCTGTCATTTTTCTGTAGTCTATAGCTACGCATTGATGAGGAGAGTGAGGTGGAATCACCTGTAGACTTTCTTTGACTGGGCTCTGATATCTTTTTGAGGTTTTGTAATGTGTATTGCACATACTTTTCTTCAACACAATGGGCTGAATTAAGGAGAGAGTAAAGTAATGGAAGAGTAATTATATTTCCATTGAAAGGACAGAATTCCCTGGAGTGTGTATGTCTGTTAGCAAGTCAAAACTGGCTCCTCAACCCCCCATTTCACCTGTCTTCCCTCTACTAACAGCTGGAAAATGACAATTTGGAAGATTAGTCTTGCACCAATTGCCAAAATGGTTTGAAATGGAAGAAACTGGATGCAGGGAGCCCAAACAAGCTACCCTATGGTAATGCAGGTGGGAAGTGAACTAGGTGAACACACTGTGTGTGAAGGGAAAAAGATAAACTTTCATCATGTGAAGAAGAAAAGACTCCACAAACTTACAGTGTCAGAAGAGACACAGATAACAAAGAATTGGGAACAGACAGCATTATTCAACCTTGGGGACTGAAGATTGAAGATGCTGTCCGCTGCATGCTGAAAACTATACTTAGTTTTCTGAATGTGCAGAAAAAGATGACCACAGTGTGAACATCATGTGACTTTTTAAAACATGTAAAAGGAAGCAAATGATACTGTATCTATCATATAATCTTAATTTGAGATGTATATGTATATATATTTAAATCTAGTAGCATGGACATGAACATTTTTACAGTGATTATTTCTTAAAGGTCGTTCATGGATGGATTAAATTTTTTTATTTGTACTTTTTTCTACAAATGAACATAACAGAAAATAAAAGAAAGAGTTGGAAAAGAGAGATAAAGCTTTTTAATAGAGAATAAGTTAGAGAGAAAAAGACATCAAAGTTCACAGTGTTATATTTTAGGCAAATTACCATAAAAAGTGTTAAATAGATTTAAAAGAATAACGACCTTGAAGAGGTAGTGTTCTTGAGTACTTCAAAAACCTAAGAGCTACTGAGCACTCCAAATGTGGCTACTCCAGACTGAAATGAGGCTGTAAGTGTAAATTACAAAATATATTTCAAAGGCTTAGTGCAAAAAAGAATAGAACATATCACATGCATTTCTAGACATTGGCTACCTATTAAAATTTTTGACAGATTCAGTTAATTAAAATATTATATTATTGACTCAGTTAATATTCAGTTAATTAAAATATTATATTACTGACTCAGTTTATTTTGCGCTGCTATTACAGAATACCTGAGACTGGGTAACTTATGAAGAAAGAGTTTTATTTATTTCAGTCGTGGAGAGTGGAGTCCAAGATGGAGGGGTCACGTTTGGTGAGGGACTTCTTACGACATCATCGCGAGGCGGAAGGCAGGAAGGCGAGAGAGTGTGGAAGAAGGAAGGGGCCAAACTTGCTTTTCTCACAAGCCCAGTCTCACAAAAACGAACTCTCTCCTTTGATACAGACATTAATTCATTCATGAGACCAGACCCTTTAGGGCCTTGTCACTCCTTCATAGGCGCCACCTCCCAGTACTGTTGCACTGGGGATTAGGTTTCCAGCACATTGACTTCGAAGGACACATTCAACCTACAGCAATTATTAAAGGTCATTTTATGTATTGCGTTTTACTTTTTAAAGTATACCTACCAGAAAATTTGAAATTAAACATATGGCTTACATTTGTGGTTATACATCTATTGGAAAGTGCAAATCTAGGCTATTATTCAATTTGTAATAAATAAGTGAAACCCAAATGACTTTAAGTGGTTTTTCCCCCCAACACTTCTGCACTATGTAATGAAAAGGCTTTATCTTCCATTCTAAGTACTAAGGGCATCTTGTTCCTCTTCCTATTCCTCTTGACCTATGATAGTTAAACATTTATTTAATCTTATAGAACATGATTGCATCCCAGGAATCTATTGACTTTGGTGTATTGGAGGAAAACACAGAATCAAACCACAACACAGGTGGGTTTGTTGCTGGAACCTGTCATCCCATCCCTGGGACCTCTGTTCTTTTTGCTGTTGGTTACTAAGTGTGGACTTTTGAAAATACTATCTCTATCCACTCTTTCTCCAAAGCAACGGTGATACAAGGCCGTTTTGATTAATCCATGTTTCTGAAGTTTCAGAGGATAATTCTAGTATCATAAGCAGAAAACTATTTCAGTTTGTGTACTATTCATCATTTTCCTTGTACAAGGGGGACCCCAAAAGCCCCAGAATTATCTTTTGTAAGGTGGGTCCCTTATAGTACAAGCTAGGAACCCATCAGCGTCAGTGTACCAGCTTGCATTGTTGTGAGAGGCTGTGTCCAGCTTCGGTGAATTTACGTGGAAATTCTTTCAACATGTTTGCTCATTTCATGATGAGTGATTTATGAGCACACCTGCCCTTACTGAGCTGAGTGTTCAGCAGCTTTTCACCCAAGATGGCATGATCCTCTTGCCCCACCCTCTCTATTCACCCAATCTTGCTTGGAACAACATTGTTTTGTTAGACCTCATGGAAAAAGTCCTCAAAGGGAAACATTTTGACTAAAAGACATCCAAATTGATGAGTTAAAAAACTGTTTTGAGCAGTGGAAACTGAGTCTCTATAGGTGTGTTGCATCAGACAGAGAGTACTTTAAAGGTGGCTGAAGCTCAAACATGTAAGAATAAATACACAAATTTTTATAAATAAATTCAGGGTTTTCGGGGGTTTCTCCCTGGTATGTTTTCCTGCCAATCTCCAGTAGAGGAATTTTCTCATTTCTTCAAGGAGGCCCTGCCCCTACTCTGTTGCTGCGTCCTTCCTTCTCTCCCTTCTTCCTTCTAGAGTCCAACTCCTTCCTCATAGAACCAGCCGGCAACTTCGAAATTCCTTGAGCCATTATCACACAGAACATTCTGCCTAAACATTTTCTATATTGCTTCTGCCCAGGCTTTCTTGTATTCCAAAGCCAAATAGGCCTCTTCTTGTGTTTTCCAAAGGCTACCCTGCTCAAATTCTGGTGAGCTCTTTATGACAACACACTTTCATTTGGTTATACTAGTTGTGTTTATAGACAAGTGGCTTAAGTCTCATTTTGAGCCAAGTTCTGATGTATTGACAGTTCTCAGGTAACAGAAAGGCTTTAGATGTGGAATGTTGTCTGCCTTCCAGAAATTAAGACTGAATGGCTGGCACTATTTGCAGAACAATACAGTGGTTAAGAGCATGGGCACCTACTCTGACGCCCACTAGGATCTCAGGTGAGTTCTTGTCACTCACACACTGAATTATCCCACTCTTAAAAATAATCCTGTTATAAATACCATCTGCTTCTTAGATAAGGATTAAAATGAAATCACGAATCATCAGAATTTAAGACAGTGCTTGGTCTGTAGTATGAGCTCAATAAATAATATCCATTTTGGTTACTAACATTGTATATGAGTCTAAGGAGTCCTAGGTAATAAGAGATTTATACCTCCATACAATTAGGAATTTATTTAATGTTACAAAACATGATTGGAAGTTGGCAATTCAGGGCTGATTCAGTGCTCAGTAATATCACAAATTACTCTGATTTCCTTTGTCTTTCTGTTCTGTCCTGCTCAGTGTGCAGTTTTTATTCCCAAGCTTGTTGGATTCATGGTCACAAGATAGCTGTGGCACCACTAGGCCTCGCACATTTCATCCTTATACTAAGGCTTTTTCTTTTACTTCAGGAAGCACCTTCTGTTCACAGAACTGGTTGGAACTGTGTCACGTGGTCAACCTTAGCCATAAGTAAGGCTGGAAAGTCAAGTGTTTGGCTTTTCTGCCTCAATAGAAAAGAAAAGCAAGGCAAAAGTAGGAAAACGGATACTGGTCCAACCTATATCTTCAGTCACTAGGAGGTAGTATAATCTGGAGTGCAGAGAAGGATAGCTTCCAAGGAGGTAGCATCATTTTTTCCACCCCAGGGACCTAGGGAACTAGAGCTATAGCATATGGGAACATGAACAAGTGTTTTACTCCCGTCCAGACTCCTGGGAGGGGAAAAGACACTCTGCCGCTTTTCTCTTTTTACTAACACTTATCAAATGACTGCTATGTAACTGGGACTACACAGCTCTTGTCTTCAATGGTGGAGGGACATATGCTTGTCAAACTGTGTGATACCACATCCACAGAGATACGCTTGTGTTGCTGTGGAGAAACACAAAAGAGCCCCGGGGTACTGGGCTCAGATTGGGAAGACAGGAAAGCTCCCCAAAGAAGGGGATGCTGGAACCATGTTTTGAAAGACGGCAAAGATTTGGGAAGGAAAGCAAGGGGGTGGATGGTATAGGCAACATGTGCAGAGACTCAGAGGTAAGACCACAGGTGGTTCAAAGGAGAAATAGGACTAGAGAGATATGCTGGGGTGGGCTCAAGGGTGTCTTGTTTGCTAAACCAGGAAATTTATATGGAGCCATTGCAGAACTTCAAGTCAGGGAATAATATGGTTCCATTTACATTTAAAATTGCTTTGGCAGGTGACTTAAAAGACCATGGGAAGGGAAGATGAGACCAGAGGCAGAATAATTAGAAGGCAATTAAAAGAGTCGAGGAGGAACAGTGAGTGTCTGAACTAGCGTGGGGTTGGAGGCATCCCATCCAGAGGAGATTTGGGAAACAATGAGGAGGTCAAATGAGTAAGACTTGATAACTGATAGGATCTACGTGTCTGTGAGAATTCAGGGATGACCCCATGTTTCTGGCTTGGGTGACTGGGGTAGATGTGGTGCCTCATGACGACAAAGGGAGTACTGAAGAAGAGCAAGATAGTTTTTGAAGAAAGATGATGGGTTTGACTTTGGACCGGTTGAACTTGAGGTGACTGCAGAACACTTAGATGAATGCGTCTGGTAGACAATGTAGAAATACAAGTCAGGAGAGTGGTCTGGGCAGGAGATACAGATTTATCAGCTGCAAATAGAAGATAATTGAAGTTTCTGAAATGGGTATGCACACCTCGCCCCAGAATGATTGTATTAGAGTCTCACCACAGCCTTAAAATCATCATTTTGAGGCATCTCTTATCAAGAAAAATACTTTTTTTAGTGAGTATATTGTGTCTTAATAAAGCAATCATAAAGTTAGTCTGTGTAAGCTGCACAAATAAAATTTGAAACATTTGCTTTTTTAATCAGAGTAATTAGGAACTCAAAGTCACAAGCTATGGAAGGCAGCCTCCACGGCAGATTTCAATATTCTGTGTTTGGTATACATTTCCTGTGCTGTGCTTTCCCACCTCCTAAGAGGGCACCTGAGTGATGAATAGAATATGGCAAAAGTGATGGTTTATCACTTGGATCAAGTACTCTGGAGGAAGACTGTTGCCATGTGATAAGCAGCCCCCTAGAGGCCCACTCACGAGGGAACCAACTGAGGCCTCCTGCTAATGGTTCTGTGAGCGCGCCATTTTGAAAGCAGATCCTCCAGTCCCAGACAAGTCTTCAGATGACTGCAGCCCCTGCCAACATCTGAATGCAGTCTGGTCAGGGACCCTGGGCCAGAACCACCCACTTAAGGGTAACTCCTAAGCACACAAACACTATGTGAGATAATAAATGTTAACTGCTTTAAGCCACCAAGTCTTGGGATCATTTATTATATAATGAAAGAGAATTAATAAACTAGGATATAATAATTTTTATAGAATAGTTATATGTCTTGTTTTCATGGAAATAAACTTTTTTATTTCAATGCTTACTTTTTGTTTTCTATAGAAATAGAAATGATTTACGCTTCTGCCTTCTTAACAAGTAAGGCTTCTCAGCTCCATATCGCTGCTTCCATCTGGCTGCCTGCACTGTGCTGCCTGCCCACGCTTGCCTGGTGTCCTGCAGCCCACATTTCACCCTCTGTTCTGACCTCCTGCCTAGAGATCGGGGTCACCTGAGGTTGTGAACAGCTGCAACAGCTACTGTGGATCATGTGGACATGGCCCCAGCTCACGTTCCTTGTCCCTATAATTTTCTTCAACTAGTCTGGTCAAATTCTTGTGAATGGGGACTCCCTGTAACCAGCAACTAGGCCACTATTTATAATAAAATTGCTTTAAGGTTTTTCCTTAGCCCTATGACAGTGATCTACTGAAGACTATTTATATTAAGTGCTAGAGAGTGCTTAATCATCATTACCTTTCCCTGTCCTATTATCAGCAATATTCAGACAGTGTGAGTTATCAGCAAAGAAGCAGAGTTTTCATTTTCATTCTTCCAGTTGATGGATCATGATTTTTGAGTTTTTGAAATTTGACTAATCAAGGTCTCGCTGGTCATAAACTCCAAGGCTGGTCTCAAACTCCTGGGCTCAAGCAACCTTCTCACCTGGGTCTCCTAAAGTGCTGGGATTATAGGCATGAGCCACTGCACCCAGCCAGGAATTCTTAAAAGAAAAATACCAGAGCAAGGAAGACAAACCCAGCTGCCAGTAAACTCAGGCAGCTTAAACAGATTTGGATGGAGGAAGCATGCTGCATCCTGCAGGAGACTCTTGGAACATAGAGGGAGCGAAGAGAAAAGAGTTCTGGTGACCGACATTGGAGCCGAGGGGAGTCCCATCCTGCCGGGCACCAGTCTGCCATAGGATCTACAGTCCTGCCTTGACATGACCTGAGTCGGTTCTTCTCTTCCCAGCCGTGTGCAGGTCTCCAGTCCTATGCCAGAGGAGACCTGGTTAGGGCACGGTGGTGTGTTGCCAGAGCCCATATGGATCGGGGAATCTACCTAAGTAGAGAACACCTATGCCAGTCAACTGCTGATAGTATGTTCCCAGCCTGCAGTGCCTGATGGCCAGCTCCCAGGCTGGGAAAACTTGCCTGCTGGTTGCATTTGCTTGGTGCCCGCCACCAGTGAAAGGTGGCCAGCACTACTCCACCAGGAAGATTTGCCTGCCAGCATCATGTGTCCAAAGGGCAAGTCCTACCATGACAGGCAATCTGCTGCTTTTAAGTTCTGAGCACAGCCTTTGATGAGGGAAGGAGAATCGTGAAAGGCAACTGGAGTCCCTGTTTCCTGGTGGGAGTGGAACTCCAGCAGTGCTGCCAGTTGCAGGAGGGGAGTGGATCCCCCATCTCGATCCCCACAAAGAGTGCATGATGGGGGTTGGAAAGCAGTCTAACTGGTCTGACCACAGGAAAAACTCTGCAACAGAAAATTTGAGTTCTGAGCACTGCCCAATAAGAGTGGTGAAGCAGGAGTAAATGCCTCTCTCTCTCTTTCTCCCTGTGTAAACTATTTTGAATGACAGAAAAGACCCTAGGGCAGCTAGACCATATTTAACTACAAAACAAAAAACTAAAAAATAACAATAAAAGGAGAAGAGTTGCTCTTCACAGATTAGGAAGAACCAGTAGAAAAAACACTGACAATCCTCAAAGCCTTAAAGAGGCATCACCTAAAAAACACCTCTGAGTCTCCAAACAATGGAAGCCACCCAAAATGACCCATTTCTGGTAAGACACAGAATTCAGATTAGGGATGGTGAAAACAGTTAAGAAAAAACACAAGAAGTTGAAAGCAAAGACCACTCAGGCAACAGAAGTCATGTAGGAAGCAAAAGTTGAACTGGCCAATTATAAGAAAGGTCCAATTTGAAATCCTGGAAATGAAAAATGTCTTCTTGGGATTTCAAAGCACTATACCAGGCCTAGGGAACAAAATTGACCAGGCAGAGGAAAAAATCTCAGAACTTGAAGATCAAAATATTGAACTAAGCCAGTCTGACAAAAACAAGGAGAAAAGGCTAGAAAAGAATGAGCAAAGCCTATGAGAAGTGTGAGATTATGTAAAGAAACTGAATCTACAATTGATGGCCTTCCCATAACAAAGGGGAAACTGAGAACACCCAGGACAAGCCTTATATGAGACCATCCAAGACAATTTCCCATATCTCACCAGAGAGGTGACCATCCAAATGCAAGAGATTCAGAGAACCCCTGCAAGATATTATATGAGAAGACCATCCTCAAGACACATAGTAATCCATCTCCACAAGGAAAACATGCAAGAAAAAAATCTAAAGGTATCTAGAGAGAAGGGTCAGACCACCTACCAGAGAAGACCCATCAGAATTGCAGCAGACATCTCAGCAGAAACCCTACCAGCCAGAAGGGACTGGAGTTCCATCTTTAACATTCTCAAAGATAAGCAATTGTAGCCAAGAAATTCCTACCCTGCCAAGCTAAACTTCATCAGTGATGGAGAATTAAAATCCTTCCTAGACATCCAGTCCCTAAGAGAGTATGCCACCTCCAGACCAGCTTTTCAAGAGATGCTTAAGAAGATTTTGAGCACAGAAGAGAAAGAATGCTTCCATCCACCACAAAAGCACAGGCAGGGACCAAGTTAACAGAACATACAGATCATTCACAAAATCTAAGAAGAAGAGGAAGAAGAAGAAGCAGAAGAAGAAGAAGAAGAAGAAGAAGAAGAGGAGGAGGAGGAGGAGGAGCAGCAACCTCTTAAGAACAGGGATAGATCCTTATGTATAAATAATAAACTTGAATGTGAATGGGCTGAATGCACCACTCAAAGGGCACAGAGTAGCAAACTGGATAAAATAACATGATCCAACATTCTGCTGCCTCCAGGAAACCCATCTCATTGCAAAGGACACTTGCAAGCTAAAGGTAAAGGACTAGAAAATGATCTTCCAAGCAAAATGGAAAACAAAAAGAGCAGAGGTACCTATTTTTATATTAGACAAAACAGACTTCAAACCAATAAAAATTTAAAAAGACAGAGAAGGTCACTACATAATAATGAAAGGCTCAATCCACCAGCAAGAAACATCCATCTTAAACATACATGCACCCAACACAGGAGCACCTGGATTTATAAAACAATTACGATGTAAATTACGATGTAAACAAACATCCATACAAACATAGTTGGAGACTTTAATACCCCATTGACAGCCCAAAACAGATAATCGAGGCAAAAAACCAGCAAAGAGATCTGGAACCTTAACTCATCAGTCCACCAATTGGACCTAATAAACGTTTCCAGAACACTCCACCCAATAACCACAGAGTATACATTTTATTCATCAGCACATGGAACACACTCCAAGATTGATCACATTCTCAGGCATAAATCAAGTGTGAACAAATTTCAAAAGGCTGAAATAATACCAAGCATCTTCTCAGATCACAGTGGAATAAAAATAAACATCACCAACAAGAATCCCTCAAAACCTACAAATACATGGAAACTAAACAAGCTGCTGAATGACTTTTGGGTCAACACAGAAATCAAGATAGAAATAAATAGATTCCTGAAAACAAATGAAAACAAAGACACGACATATCAAAGCCTCTGGGATACCATGAAAAGAGTTTTGCAAAGGAAGTTCATAGTATTACACACATACCAAGAAAATAGAGGGATTGCACGTAAACAGCCTAACATCAAACCTGAGGGAGCTGGAAAGGCAAGAACAATTAAATCCTAATTTCAGTAGAAAAATCTAGATTACTAAAATAAAGTCACAATTGTAGAAAATAGAAGACAAAAACATCATAGAAAGACTCAACAAGACAAAAAGCTGGTTCTGTAAAAGGATCAATAAAATTGACAGACCCCTGGCCACACTGACTTAAAAAGGGAGAAAGAAGGTCAGAATAAACACAATTAGAAATGAAAAAATCTGTCACAACTGACTCCGAAAAAATTCAAAAGATTATCAGAGATTACTATGAACATCTGCATGCAAATAAACTAGAAAATCTAGAGGAAATGAAGGATTTCCTGGCATTATACAATCTCCTAAGTTGAAATAAGAAGAAATTGAAACCTTAAACAGACCAATAACAATCCAGGAAATCAACTCAGTTATAAGAAGCATCCCCGCCAAAAAAAAACCTGGACCAGATGGTTTTTCAGCTAAATTTTACAAGACATACAAGGAAGAGCTGATATCAATCTTACTGAAAGGATTTCATGTAATAGAGAAGGAAATTCTCCCTTCTCTTATTTTATGAAACTAATATCATCCTTTGCCAAAACTGGCAAAGACCCAACCAGAAAAGATAATTATAGGCCAATTTCCCAGATAACATAGATGCACAAATCCTTTCCAAGATTCTAGCAAATCATATCCAACACATTTATTTTTATTTATTTATTTATTTATTTTTTGAGTTGGAGTCTCACTCTGTCACCCAGACTGGAGTGCAGTGGCCGCTTCCGGCCACCGCAGCCTTGATTTGCTGGGCTCTGGCGATCCTTCCGCCTTAGCCTTCCAAGTAGCCAGAATTACAGGCATGCGCTACCACACCCGGTTGATTTTTTTGATTTATTGTAGAGATGAGGTCTCGCTGCCCAGGCGGGTCTCGAACCCGCGGGCTCAGGCAATCCACTCACCTCAGCCTCCCAAAGGTGCGGGATTACAGCCTGAGCCACCGAGCCCGGCTCCAACAACACATTTAAAAGTTATTCATCATGACCAGGTGGGCTTCATCCCCAGGATGCAGGGCTGGTTCAACATTCACAAGATCATAAATGTAATTCAACACATTTACAAGTGCAATACCAAGACCACACAATTATCTCATTAGATGTAGGAAAAGCATTTGATAAAATCCAGCATCCCTTCTTGATAAAAGCCTTCAAACACCGAGGCGTGGAAGAAACATTCCTCAAAACAGTAAGAGCCGTCTATGACAAATCTGCAGCCAACAACATGCTTAATGGGAAGAAGTTGAGTGCATTCCCCCTAAGAATTGCAACAAGACAAGGATACCCACTCTCCATTCCTCCTATTCAACATAGTACTGGAGGTCCTAGTCAGAGCAATCAGGCAGGAGAAGGAAATCAGAGGTATCCAAATAGGAAAAAAAAAGTTAAGTTATCCCTCTTTGTGAATAATATGATTTTATACCTAGAAAACTCTAGAGAGTCTGACAAAAACCTTGGTAAAGACCTGAGATGCAAAACTTTGGTAAAGACTTCAGATACAAAATCAATGCTCAAGACACAATTGCATTTCTGTACACCAGCAACAAGCAGGCTAAGAACCAAAAAAACAAAAAAAACACAATTCCATTCACTATAGCCCCTCCCCTACACACACACAAATGAAATATCTTGGCATCCACCTAGCCAGAGATGTGAAATAACTTTACAATGAGAATTATAAAACACTGCTCAAACAAATCAAGGATGATACAAACAAATGAAAAAGCATCCCATGTTCATAAACTGGAAGAGTCAATATTGTCAAGATGTCCATCCTACCCAAGGCAATCTACAGATTCTATTCAATCCCTATCAAATTGCCAACATTATTTTTCACAGACCTAGAAAAGACAATACAGAATTTCATATGGAAGCAAAAAAAAGTATGAATAGTCAAAACAGTCCTCAGCAAAAGGAATAAAGCTGGAGGTATCACACTTCCAGACTTTAAACTTTACTGTAAGCCTACAGTAATCAAGACAGCATGGTATTGGAACAGGAATCAGCACATGGACCAATGCAACAGGACAGATAATCCAGAAATAAAAACACGGTTCCTCAACCAATTCATCTTTGATAAAACCATCAATAACAGGCATTGGGGAAAGGAAACCATATTTAGCAAATGGTGCTGGAAAAACTGGATAGCTACATGCAGAAGAATGAAACGGGACCCCTATCTATCACCCTATACAAAAGTTAACTCAAAATTGGTCAAGAACTTACACATGAAACCTCAAACGATAAGAATCTTAGAAGAAAATGTAGGGGACACCCTTCTGGACATCAAAGTAGGCAATGAATTCATGGCCAAGTCCTCAAAAGCAAATACAACAAAAGCTAAGATAGGCAAGTGAGACCTTATCAAACTGAAAAGTTTTTGCACAGCAAGATAAACCATCAAGAGAGTAAAGAGACAACCCACGAAATGGAAAGAAATATTTGCAAGCTATGAATCTGACAAAAACCTAACATCCAGGATCTATAAGGAACTCAGATCAATTGAAGGGAGCAAACAAATGAGCAAACAATCCCATTGAAAAGTGGACAATGGTCACGAACTGACACTTTTCTCAAAGGATGACATACAAGCAGTCAACAAACACAAGAAACATGCTCAGCTTCACTAACCATCAGAGAAATGCAAATCAATACCTAACGCTGGTAAAGATGGCTATTCGTTAACAAGTCAAAAAACAACAGGTGCTGGTGTGACTGTGGAGAAGAGGGGACACTTCTACGCTGTTGGTGGGAATATAAACTAGTTCAGCCTCTATGGAAAGCAATGTGGTGATTCTCAAAGAACTAACAACTGAGGTTCTGTACAATCCAGCAGTCTCTCTTCTGGGAGTATACCCAGAGGAACATAAATTGCTCTACCAAAAAGACACCTGCACACACATTTTTATTGCAGCACTATTCACAATAGCAAAAACATGGAAGCAACCCAGATGCCCACTGAAAGGGGACTGTATAATGAAAATGTGGTCCATACACACAATGGAATATTATGCAGCCATAAAGAAGAACAAAATCATGGTCTTTGCAGCAACTTGGACGCAGCTAGGGATCATCACACTAAATGAACTATCACAGAAACAAATAACTAAATGCCACACGTTCTCACTCATAAGTGGGCCCTGAATGCTATTCCCACAAGGGTAGAATCAGCAGATGCTGGACACTGCTACGGGAGAAAGGGAGAGAGTCAAGAGAGAAGAATGTGACCACACAATGGGTATCTGGTCCACTCTTGGGGGAGAGAGGGCCGGCTAGAAGCCCAAACTTCATCTGCATTCAACCTACTTATGTGGTAAATTCCCCTTTGTACCCCACAGCTCTAAAATTAAAAAATAAATGATTTAGAACTTTTCTTTTGACACGTAGAACTTAAGTAGGTTTTAAATAAATTTTAATTTTGAGAATCTATATTCTTCAGTGAGGAGAAATAATTTAATAGCTCAGCATTCTTATATTAGAATGTATAGCATTTTAAAGTCATATATAGAAACAAGCTGCTGACTCTTAATAACAGGTAAAATTTTGTACTTATGAAAATTTTATAACTAAAATAAATGCTATAAAATAATTATCCTAGTATTACTTAGTAATTTCTAATTTATTTCCATATAATAATTAATTATTTGAATTATCCATGATAAATGCTATTAGTTGTTATATTATGATAGTGAATATAAAATGTGAACTTAACAATGCCATTCTGATACAATCAAATGACAAATTATATGAATTACTACATAAAATATCAAATGTAACCAGTATACTAATATCAAAAAGGGATTTATTATTAATTTTATGATAATTGTTGATTAGCCCATCACTGATGGCTATTGGAAACTCAGGTTATTTTATTGCTAAATCAACAACGTCTTCCTCCTGAAGTTAAAGTGACATTGTTTGTATCTATTCTGTTAGAACAGGACACTCCTATTTGCTGGAGTAACTTTATACTGAATATATACATTCTTCTCTTTGGAGGAAAGAAATGCACAAAAACAACAACAAAAGCAACAACAAATCCACAAAGGAATAAAGTATGTCTCTGATGTGAATAGCGTAATGTGAAAAGATGTCTTTTATATGAATCACGAGATACACAACCTAAACACACATACATTGCAGTCTCAAGTGTGCAGACTGAGAAAGGTGAAAGGCTAGGAACCCCCTGCCTTTTAATCTGAAGGAGAAATGAGAACTACCAGTGGGACAGTGCCAGAGTCCTGAGTTGGAGTTTGGTCATACTCTGGGAGTTACTTTTCTTCCCTTTCTAAAGCAGCTACAAAGTTAGAAGGACTTGCTAGCCTTGCTTTAACCAAACTATTTAAAGAGATGAGTTGAGTGGCTGCCGTCAGAAAACACTACAGTGGCCGGGCTCGGTGGCTCAGCCTGTAATCCCGCGCCTTTGGGAGGCTGAGGGGAGTGGATTGCCTGAGCCTGTGGGTTCGAGACCCACCTGGGCAGCGAGACCTCATCTCTATAAATCAAAAAATTAGCCGGGCGTTGTAGCGCACGCCTGTAATTCCGGCTACACAGAAGGCTGAGGTGGAAGGATCGCCAGAGCCCAGCAGGTCGAGGCTGCGATGGCCGAGAGCGGCCACTGCACTCCAGTCTGGGTGACAGAGTGAGACTCCAACTCAAAAAAAAAAAAAAAAAAGAAAAAAGAAAACACTACAGTGTAGATATCTGTGAGGCTCAGCGTGCACTCAATGAAAAATAGTGCTTTGAGGAGTCCAGTAGAGTACTTTGGGGGCAGCAGGCTTGGTGTCATCTGCAGGGCTTGTAACAGGCTTGCAGAAGTATCATGTGTAAACCCCATCCTACTGCAAACAGCAAGGAAGGGCCTGGGTGGTTATGAAAATATGCATACTGATCTTAACCAATGGGAGATACTTGGGTACGTAGGTGAGAGCATCCGGCGGGTCCTGATACAGGCCTGCCAAGTGAGTTATTTGGGAAAGCACCTTCTGGGAATGTGTTCAGAACTGGAGAGGAGGAGGTGATATTCTGAAATACAAAGAATAGGCCTTCCCCTCTCCTTTATGTCCTTTTTCCTTGGGGGCATGTCCTTGAAAGGAAATCCCCTGGAAATGGAACCTTAGAGTGCAGACTTTATGCAGCCCAAAGTGAAAATGTCTTTTCCCAGAAGAAGTTTATCAGGGCTCAAAGACATTCAGGAGGTGTTTTTTTATACACATGGGTTGGGTCTGAGGACTTCAGGGCTTAACATGGAAGAGCTAAGTAGCATACACCTTCTTGGAATAAATGAACATGTGTAAGTGGTTCCCACTTGTAGAAAGCAATTCTATGGAGAACTACATAGGCAGACTTCCTGGTCTAGAGAGGCTATGAAATGATAGGCTAGCTGAGTTAAGTGAACCTAAGGAGAATGGAATGGAGGCTTGCGACTGGTTTAAGATTGAAGAAACATTTTGAGGTCACTTTTTGCCATTTTCCCTATATATCTCAGCCCTGGTTGTAGAAGGTGTTTGACAGAACTCAAGGGATTCATGGATTTAAAACTAGGCTTTACTGTAGCCCTTTGAGGGTAAATAATGATGTAGAAATTGGTGTATCAGATGACATATGTGCACTGCTCACATCCTCTCAGCCTTGACTCTGATTTCAGTCATGACTGGAACAAATAGTTCTGTGTGAGCTTTGACACATTTCTTGGTGACAGCATCTCACATTGAGCGTTAACTATGTATACCTTTTATTTTCTCATCTTCAATGTAATGGTATGGATGACATTTGTTCTGCATGCATGAATGTAAAAACTACGAGATGGAAGGAGCCAGGCTTCTTGAATCACCACGTGGAAGGCTACTTGCTGAACAGTATTGATAGGCCTATGAAATGAGTGGGAGATGCACCCCTAATATATTAAGCCACTGAGATTTGGTGGGTATTTGTATACTTACTAGCCTAACCCAATGAATATGCCACTGTACAACCATAGGGAGTGCCATTCACATAACTAGAATGTGAATGATGACCCTTTAGAGTTGCACAGTACACAGCCTGTGCATGGTTGCACAATGGCCCTATTTGCCTCTCCAAAAAAGAAGCCAGAAAGCCACTTTCCCAGCATCCCTTGCAATTAGACATGTGACCTAACCACTGCCCTGCAGATATATACATGTACCAGAGCAAGACTTTGGGAAGTGAGCAATGTGAGGTCAAGTACTATTTTTCTGGTAATGATCATGGTAGAGACATCTAGTTTCAGGGGCAGCAGGGACAGCAGGGACAGCAGTGCTAGCATCTAATACACGGTACAAGGTATGGTGGTCTTTGCTGGTGTAGTACTCTACTATGGTTTGGTCATCGTTCCTAGTTGTGTAACCTCCAAGGCTGACGGATCTTCCCACAAATTTTGTGACCTCCGTAAGAATCTGTATTAAATTAATTTTTTGCTTAACTAGCTAAATTGGTATATTATTTAGGATATAGATTCAGCATCTAAAAGAGAAGCTCCACAGACAAGACTGAAACTTTTTTCCTCGCAGGTAGTAGTACAGTGATATGGTGGCTCCATGGTGTTGGGTTCACTGACTCTTCACTCCTAGACTGTTGCCATTATCTGCCAACACAGTTCACCTATTCCGACATTCTACCCAGTCAGAAAAAGAAGGGGAGGATATGGTTCTTCCCTTTAAGAATATGACCTGGATGCTGACCAGGTCATTTCCCCTTACATCCCATTGGCCAGAATGTAGTTAGTCATATGGCCAAATGTAGATGCAAGAGAGTCTGGGAAATGTAGTGTCAGTTCTCAGAATCAAAATGAAGTCACTATTGTTAAGAAAACCTTGACAAATAGAGCCAGGGAAGGCCATCAATAAAGGGTTTCCATGCCTTATGCCTGATAACAACAACAGCAACAACCACAACAACAAAAACCCTACAAAACCACAACTTTGCACAAAGGTCAGTACAACCTTACACAAAAAGTATTTCAGCAAGGGCATCTGCCCAGTAACTGCCTGTGCAACTTCAGACTAACATTACTCTTGTTATTGATCTTTGTGGCTAAAGACGGTTATTTCAAAAACAATTATGTCATTCTCCTTTTTTTCTTTAAAGTCTTTTGTCTTCCTTTACCTCACTGGATATGCACTTAGTTCGTCATGTGTAGTTCCACTGCAATGCTTTATTCTCAAATAAATATCATTGTTTATTTTTAGAGAGTCTTTCTCTGTTATTTAGGTTGACACTACCTTCAATGTTCATGAATCTTCATTGGCTTTCTGATTCTTCCAGAAATAGCATATGCAAAGGATCTGAGATGAAGAAGAACAAGAATTTTGTGGGTAATGGCAAGTAGTTTGGCGTGACTGCAGCTTATGAAGGAGTGGGAGACTCATTAGTGAAAGGTGAGGCTAGAGATGTAGCAAGGACTGTGTGCCAAGACGAGTTTGGACTTTATCATGGTGACATTTTAAGTAAAGACAAGACATGATTCGTTTGCATTTTAGAAAGGTCATTGTATTTGCATTTGCCTAGGTTCTTGTAAGAAATAGAAGCTGACTCTGACTGATTAGGCAAAAAAAGTTTTAATTAAAATACTATTGGATCACAGAATTATTAGGAACCTGGCTTGAGGTTCAGCTTCCCTGAACAGTGTCCCAAACCATATGGCAGAATTGGCTTGATGAGGAAACTGCCCTTCTGCTTTCATGGTCATCATGGAGCACTAGCTGCTACAGTTTGCACTGCTGCCAGCAAGTCAACACAACTGAAACTTCCACAGACTCCGGCACTGATGTCATTTCTACACCCCCAGGAATTCCAGCTTGCAGACACTGCTGGTCCTGAAGTCTGGATACCTTTGCCACCAGCAAGGAGATGCTACATGGAGCCAATGTCCTCCAGCTGTCTACCACTGAGTCAAATCCTCACTTAGGAAATGACTCAGAAACACAAAGTCAAAACCTGCATGTTCTCAGTTGTAAGTGGGAGCTAAGTGATGGGTACACGTGGACATACAGAGGGGTATAATAGACAAAGGAGACTTCGAAAGGTGGGAGGGTGGGTGAGGGATGAAATATTACCTTTTGGGTATAATATATTTTATTCAGGTGAAGGGCACACCAAAAGCCAAAACTCCACCACTACACAATATATCCACGTAACACAACTACACTTGAACCCTTACATTTATTTTTTTAAAAATTCTCACTTAGGCCTCTGATTGATGGAACTCATGTTGCAATGCCCACAAAGAAGCCCGGGAAGCAAGTTTTTAGATTTTCCAAACATAGAAAGGATGCCAAAGGTGCTGGCTAGCCAGAAACATGAAAAATGTCCACACTCGTACTTTTTCGCACGGTCTGACTTTCTGGAAATACATTGTCTGGACCCAGACATTTATCTTAATTTAGGCAAGAAGGAGAAGGTAGCAATTCTTTTTTGTCAAGCACAAGTTGGTCTTGTCTTTCCGGTTCCATATTTTAAATAATAATCATGTTTTATCACCAGGCAATATGCCAGATACTTTTATTGCACCCCTCCTTAATTCTTTGCACATCTACTCCCCACTATTACATAGATGAGCAAAATGGGACTCAGAAAATTTAAATGACTTCAGAAGGCCAGGAAACTTAGAAGTGGTAGAACCAGAATCCTAACGCAAGTGTTCTGACTCCAAGTCCTTTCCATTATATGTCACTGCATGTGAAACAGTGGGATTTTATAAAATTAGAAAAAGTTTTTAATAAATGGTATGAACTTATTTTATTTTATTATTTTTGGTAGTTGAGAACTCATGCATTTGGCTTGTACAAAAACAAAGCCTTTCTTTTTAAGTGAGCACATGGAGCCTTATACTTATTCAAGGAGTTTTAAGATGATTCCAGGGCGCCGGGCGCAGTGGCTTGAGCCCGTAATCCCAGCACTTTGGAAGGCTGAGGTAAGGGGATTGCCTGAGCCCATGGGTTCGAGAACAGCCTGGGCAACTTGGCAAGACCTCATCTTTATAATAAATTAAAAAATTATCTGGGTGTGGTAGCACATGCCTGTAGTTCTGGCTACTTGAAAGGCTGAGGCGGAAGGATCACCTGAGCCCAGCAGGTCAATGCTGGGGTGGCCATGAGCGTGCCACTGCACTGCAGCCGGGGCAATGGAGTGAGATTCCAATTCAAAAAAAGAAAAAAAAAAGATTATTTTGGGGGCACCTAGGAGCCTCTGGGTACCATCTTTCCTTAGAGCAGATGTAAACCCACCCAGCATCCCTAAGGCTGACTAAGCAGGACCTCTCAGGGTTGCTGTGGACAATGGACCCAACCCATGAGTTTGTGTAGCTAGGCTATTGGGAGGCAAAACTGTGAAGACAAAATTTGGGTCTGGTGCCAAGTGTGCTTCCACCTTCAAGTGTTTATTCAAGATTGCTTTACACCATCATGCTTAAGAAAAGTAAGGATGATATAGTACATATCGCACAATAGAATCAATTTATTCATTGTTTATCATACTGACATTTTGGCCTTCCCAACTGTTGATTTTTTTTTCAAGGAAATTATTGTTTTAGTATATAGTGATTCCCTTTATTTAATTTTTAAAAACTATTTTACTAATCTGTGAAATCTGGAAGACCATTTTACCTAAAAGAGGGCCTGAGACATTTTTATGTTGCCAAAAAAAAAAAAGTAACCACACTCATACATACTTGGTTTCTTAGTAAATGACACTACAATCTATTTCTTTTAATTCTGATAACTTGATGGAAGTTGAATCTGGAAATCTGACTACTGCCTCCAAGTGCTGATCAATTTTGTTTCGAAGCACCTGTCTCTTGCTTTACTTCAGACGCAGCCAGTCTGCTCAGGAGCCTACCTGGGCCCTGATTTCTCAGGGATTCGAGGCCTGCAGAAAATGAGCATCCAACAATACCTCTTATAAATGCTAAAGTTAATGCGACAAGTTCAAAATGCATATTTTTAGCCAAGATATCAGATGTCATCAGGCTGGAATAAATTTCATGAGCTTGCCTTCCCTGTCCAGTGTTCTCATGGGATATGTGCGAGGCTGAGTCATACCATCTTGCCTAATCCGGGACAGGTTTTTCAAGTCATGGGAAGCTCTCTTGGGGTTTTACCAGGTTCTGTATGACCCCAACCAAGTCATCCTCAAACTCTGGCACAGTCACCTTTTAGAACTGCAAAACCCATCATTTGACCTAATATTTAGGTCCCAGGTACCAATTCTTATAATGCCATTGGTGGCATTTTGTTCTATTGTCTCAAAGATTACATATTGTGAAAATGACTAGTCATTACACAACTGAAACCACACTTCACCTATCTCACGATGATCTAAGACATGTGAAATAATTACTAGACCTAGGAGGGACCCAGGACAGCTGGGTGCCAGAGTACACCCCACCCATACTTCCCTTCTCAACTTGATTCATCAACTCCTCTAATATGGGCTGTGCTTAGAGCAGGGAATCTGTTCCTTGTTTGTCTCCCTTATAGACATTCTTTTTACTGCTGCTCTCTCCAGGTAAGAATGAAGATATCTGCCAGGGCTACAGGTGACTATGTAGTGGAATATATGTGACTCCAGGAGAATGACATCTACAACCCCTGGACTGCAGCATCCTGGCCTTTTGGGAACTGGGCTGGCCCTGTATACAATCTGCTGAATGCAAGGGTTTTCAGGAAAGAGTTAACAAAGAAGGCCCAACTTGCTGCTCTTGAAAAGGCATGCTTGCTAAGCTGGCGCTTGGCCTGTATCTGGGAACTTAGATTTCAGGGGATTTCCCACCACTAATGGATAAGTGTGGCTCGACTTGCCTAAGTTGTTTGTACACACAGTGATTTATACCGAATACCTGTTTTCCTGCTGGGAGTCTGAAACTTGGGTATGTGCCTAGCAGAGACTACCTACATGATGAGCCCACGATAAGCATCCCCTCTTCCCAGCACTGAGTCCCTAATGAACTTTCTTGGTGGGCACCATTTCACATCTGGAGTCACAACACACTGCTAAGAGAATTAAGCATCTCCTGTGTGATTCTAATGGGAGAAGATCCTTGAAGTTTGCGCCTGAGTTTCCCAGACTTCTCCCATGCACCTTCTCCCGTTGCTGATTGTGCTTGGTGTTCTTTTGCTCTAATAAAGCGTAGCCATGAGTATAACTATATGCTGAGTCCTGTGAGTACACCCAGTGAATTACTGAAGATGAGGGTGATCTTGGAGAGCTTTCCATACATAAGGTAATAAAAACTCTCCAACAATACTTTAACTTTTACCATATATGCAACAATTTAAAACCTATCTTTCCTATAGAATGCAAGCTTCTTGGAGTCTTGTTCTGTTCATCACTATCCCTGATACCTGATATAGTGCCTATCACATAAATGGCGATTGACTACCTTTTTTGAAAAATTGACTAAGTAGGGTGGAAAGAGCAGGTTCTTAGCAGGGTGAACTGTGAAAAACTGGATGCTATGGATTTGAGCCCAAATTTGACTTCATTTTAGATCATGTGGGTAAGTGTCCCGGAGTGTGGGACAATATCTTAGGCTAAGTGTCACATCACACATTGTGTAACTATCCCTGGCATAGACCTAGCTCATATTCCTATGCTATGAAATGTGATTCCATGTATTTCCATCACCTACTTTGTAGTGGATTGACTACCTCCCCTAAATTCATGTCCTCCTGGAACCCCAGAAAGTGACCTTACTTGAAAACAGGGTCTTTCTAGATATAATTACATAGCTAAAAGGAGGTTAAAATGGATTTGGGTGGGCCGTAATCGCATGACTGGTGTCATTATAAGAAAAGACAGAGGTGCAGGCAGACACAGAGAGAAGAGGGCATGTAGATGCATAGAAGGAGGATGACATGATGTGAGGATGGATGTAGAAAGGAGGCCATGTGAAGATGGAATCAGAGCTGGAGTGAAGCATCCTTGGAGTGAGCCAAGGAACGTGAAGGATTACCGGCAGCCACCAGAAGCTAGAACACAGGCATGAGACGGATTCTTCCTCAAAGTTTCTGGAGGAACCAACCCTGCTGACCCCTTGACTTTAGACTTCTAGTTTATAGAACTGTGAGAGAATACCTTTCTGTTGTGGTGAATACATTCAGTTTGTGGTGCTTTGTGGTACTTTTTTAAGGGAGCCCTAGAAAACTAATACACTCCTTAGATTCTGAGCCTTTTATATAATGAAGATACTTTTCTGTTTTTAGGGAACAGGCAAGTATTTCTGAATCACACTGATGCAGCTTTGACATTTTGTCATGTAACTTAAAATAATATTTATATAAGCAAGCATAGGCCTTTATCCTCATATACAAGTTTTTATCTTTAAATGAACATGTTCTCTTTTAAAAGAAATTGCATGAAACAAATCCGATAAGTATATATTCACCAAACTATGTTATAAATATTTTCTCTTTTGTGACACGAGTAAAGCCATTTGTAGAGGGTAGGAGAAAAATTTCAGAAATGCCATAGCAATAAGTGGTTCAGAATAAATTTCCATTTGTTAAAAATACTCAGGGGCACCTGACCATTGGTGGGCGAGGGGAGAGGAAAATAAAGGCATGTTTATTTTTAACATAATCATAAAATGTAAACCAGTTACTTGGTTAATCAACAAAACTGGTTAATCAGCAATGTTTACTGAGTGCTTACTCTGTGCTTATGACAAGAATGATCATCCTCATGAAATGATTAACAACATGGGCTCATGAAATGATTAGCAACCTCATGAAATGATTAACAACATGGGCTTTTTTCCTATCAAAACTGCTTCACCCAATTTAGGTTATAGGGCATTCCAAATTCACTCCCTTAGGGAGGAGTTGCTACACTAGCAATAAAGGAAAAATAAAAGAGTCAATAGTAATTTTTGAGTTTTTCAAAAGAGAAAATTCTCCTTTATTTTATCTATTTATTTTTTAGAGATGGGGTCTTGCTATGTTGCCTAGGCTGGAATTGAACCTCTAGACTTAAGGGCTCCTCCTGCCTCAGTCTCCCCAGTTGCTAGGACTACAGGCATGAACCATCATGCCTGGCCTAGTTTGGGAGCTTTAAAACAGACTTGTGTTTTAAAATGTGAGTTTTATTCTTATTCTCCTACAATGAGGTCAACGGATGAGGAGATGACCACCATTGAACAGACTGTTTGTTATATTGTCCAGTTCCAAGAGGCAATGACACACTATACCCTGCAGGACAAGAGGGAAGCACCAGGAAGAAGAATATTGGTCCTGAGTATGGAGGAAACAGAAGACGTAGTGGGGAGTGTGGGCTCTAGGTGGGTTAGTTTGCATATGAAAGGCGTGTTCCCTGGGTGGGCAAATCCTGTACCTCTCTAGGAATCAGCTAAACCAGAAAGGGGCAGTCCTTCCAGGTCGGTAAGGCCCTAGATGTCAAAGCATCAGAATCACAGAAAATAAAAAGGCATGATTAATACAACTTCAGATTTTTTAAATATGGAAATCTTCAAATGAATACAAAAATAAAGAAAATAGTATAATGGTCCCCATGTACCCATCTTCCAGCTTCAGTAATTATTAACAAATCCTGTTTCATCCAGCTCCTACCTTGTCTCTGTTTTCCTTACCATTGGGTTGCTTTGAAACAAATCCCAGATGTCTGATCATTTCATCCATGGCTTACTCAGTATTCTCTGAAAGAAAAGATCTCTATTTTAAAAATCCACACACGGCCAGGCGCAGTGGGTCAAGCCTGTAATCCCAGGAATTTGGGAGGCTGAGGCGTGGGGATTGTCTGAGCCCGTGGGTTCGAAACCAGCCTGGGCAACATGATAAGACCCTGTCTCTACAATAAATCAAAAAATTAGCCAGGCGTGATAGCACGTGTACTTGGAAGGCTGAGGCAGAAGGATCGCCAGAGCCTAGCAGGTCGATGCTGGGGTGGCCGTGAGTGGGCCACTGCACTCCAGCCTGGGCAACAGAGTGAGACTCAACAACAACATCAAAAAAATCCACACACAACACTATTTTTATACATTAAAATTAACAATAATTCTTTGCTATCATCAAAGAGTCAGCCAGCATTCAAATTTCCTCAGTTGTCTCATAATCATTTTTCAAAGTTTAAGTCAGAATACAAATAAGTTCTATACATTGTATTTGATTGGCATATCACTTAAGTCTCTGTTAATTTTAAATTCTCTTCCTTAGGGTAGTACGGTAGCAATATAAAGAAAAGGTAAGAATCGAGTCTCTGCTTATAAACTTCACCATAGACTTCTATTACAGCAGAGTCTAGTTGACAGAAAGTGTTTTGGGTTTTACGCTTTTGAATATCCTATTTTTAAAGGATTCAGAATGTAATATTCATATCATAAACAGTAGATATGAAGGAATACTTACTGAGCCATTTATTTTTCTTGCCTCAGAGGGACTGAAAATATGTAGAAGTTGGAAAAAGAGTTGAATGGGAGAGCAACTGAGTTAGAGAGTGACTGTCTCTGAGCAGGACTCCAAGCCTGCTCCTGGGCCTCTCTGACAAGACTACCAGTGGAGAGTAGAATCCCTAAACATGACTGGTATAATGGCTCATGTCTGTAATCCCAACACCTTGGGAGGCTGAGATGGGAGTATTGCTTGAGTCCAGGGGTTTGAGACCAGCCTTGGCTACCTAGAGAGACCATCCCCACAAAAAATAAAAAAAATTAGCCAGATGTGGTAGTACACGTCTGTAGTCCTAGCTACTGGGGAAGCTGAGGTGGGAGGAATGCTTGAGCCTAGGAATTTGAGGCTGTGGTGAGAAGTGATCATGCCACTGCACTCCAGCCTGGGCCACAGAGTGAGACCCCGACTCAACAACAGCAAAAGGATCTCTAAGTATGTTTGGGAATCTGAGGTGTGGAAATAAGTAAAGACCAACCAAAAGAGAAGAGGCAAAGGCTGTTTATTCAGAGCTTGCTACAGCAAGGGAGTCGACCACTGACATTTGTTTTTTGGCAGTCATGTAAAGGCAGGCCGAGGAGTGGAAAAACTTTATGGGGGGTCACAGAGGAGGCTCCAGGTGTGTGCTGACTGGAGGCTGTTGAAGTGGGAAAGTTGGAGGTGAGTAGCTAGGATGGGCCATCCTATGGGATTGCTTAGGGTGTCATGTTTGCCTTTCTCTGGTTGATACTGAGGGAGGAAGGACAAAAATTAAAGAAACTGTCAGTTATTAATCAGGTCCTGGCTGTTTGGGGTCAATTGTTGAAGGGGTTATTGCTTGACTTCCTGGATTATTGGCAGGCGTAGTGATCCAACTTCCTAGAGTTTGACTTCTAGTAGGTGGCTTCCTGGGCTGGATATTGCTGATGAGAGGCTGGTTTCCTGGGTTGCTGCAGGCTGTGGGTCTTAGTTCTATTTTATAGAGTCTGGTCATTATCTGTTTATATATCCAGCTTCTAAAGGATACCTGTGCTACATTTCCCCGGTGGGCCTTATTGAGTTCTCTTCCTGCCCATCAGATTTAACAGACATGGAGCAGACACAGGAGAGTACCCAAGAAAACTTTCTGAGTGCACGGCAGGGGACTATACTCCAAGTTCCCAGGGTCTCTCTTAGAGCAAGAGCTGAGAGAGAGCGTGGGAGGCCTGGTTCTCAGGATCCTGAGTGCTTGTGAGATTCCAAGACCAGAGACCAGATGGAAAGACAGGTCTTTTTTACTCTGTGTTCAATCTTTGGTCTCTAATGGTCTTTTACAAAGTTTTTTTTTCCTTTATAATTACAAACTTTATATCATTTCAATCTCACAGTAGCCCTGTGTTTTGATTATAATATTCTTATTTTCTGGCACTTGGGGCCTTGGTCCTGGAGAAGCTGTCCCTCCAGAACTAGTTAATTCCCAGAGAGCAAAAGACTCCCCTAGACTAGAGCATACATTTGATATACAAACCAACCAGTCTAGAGCCCAAACCCCAATCGTCTTTATCAGACTCTCACAGCCGACCCAATATTGCCCCAGACCCAAATCACCACAGGACAGGACCAGGTACTAAAAACTAGGACCAACCCTGTACCCCAGAGCCCTCCAAAATTATTCAAAATATGCAACCCCAAACTTATTCCGCATTTGTATGCTCATTCCTTCCTGTGACAACCCCAATAAAGGCTCTGGGTCATGCTTTATCCCTTGTCCCTCCTCTCTCTCCTGAAGGCCCCCGGTGCTTCTTTGTGGAGCCCTGAGTGGTATGCCACGCCTCCTGTTTCCAGGAATCTGTGAGAATAAAACCCTACTTTATGACAATCATTTCTGTGTCTGGGTGCTTATGATAACTGATTAAAACAAACCCCAAGTATATTTTAACATAGCCTGTCAGAAGCAGCTTTGGTCTGAATGTTTGTGCCCCCACCACCCCAAGTCCATATGTTGAAATCGTAATGCCCAATGTGATGGTATGGGGAAGTGAGGCCTTTGGGTAGTGATTCGGTCACAAGGACAGAATTCTCATGAGTGGAATTAGTGCCCTTGTAAGAGACAGTGCCTTTATAAGAGACAGTGCCCTTAGAAGAAGTTCCTCGGGGGTGGGGAAGTGGGATTGGCAGTAGTGGGAATCTGCCTGGGGAAGCGGGAGCATATATCAACAAGGGTACCTGTATAATGAGTATTTGTATACCTAACCCTGAATTGTACCCCACATCTTTAAAATAAAAAAAATTAAAGGTTAAAAAAAAGGAAAAGGTCGTTCTCTCCTTCTACCATATGAGGACACAGATAGAGGGCGCTATCTACAAACCAGGAGGTGGGTCCTCACTGGACCCCGAATATGCTGGTGACTTCCTCTTAGACTTCAGCCTCCCGAACCGTGAGAAATAAATTTCTGTTGTTTATAAGCCACCCAGTTTGTGGTATTTTGTTCTAGTAACCTGAATGGGCTGAGAGGAGGTTTTACTATCCTCATTTAAAGGTAGTCAAACTATTTGCTATGATGCAATATAAGTAAAAAAATTAAAATAAATAATTTTAAAAAGTATTATGATTTATTTTTGCTATTTTCATGTTTTAAAGGCTTTACATGTATTTATTTATTTTTTAGTTTTATTTTAAAAACAGGTAGAATTCAGGATTGAGTATACAAATGGTCATTGTACAGGTAAAGTTTGAGCCTCACTTTGGTCTCCACCCACTTTACCCAGCTTGAGATCAGGGACCCTTTTTGATGAAGTGTACCCCCCCTCCCCAGCCCCAGCAGTTTCCCACTACTGCCAATTCTGTTCTTATGGTATTATGATAATTGTTCAGGGTCTGCTTATGAGTGAGAACATGTGGTACTCAGTTCTCTGTTTCTGTGATAAACCACTGAGTATTATAGATGCTAAATCCATTCAAGTCACTGTGAAGTTAATAATTTTGTCCTTCTTTATGGCTGCATAATATTCCATCATGTAATAGTACCACTTTTTAAAAATTCTTATCTACTTTTGATGGGCAGCACGATTGGTTCCATGTTCTTGCTACCATGAATAATGCTGCAATAAACATGCATGTGCAGGTATCTTTTTCATAGAGTGATTTGAGTTCCTCCAGGTATATTCCCAGAAGGGAGATTGCTGGGTCATATGGAAGGTCGATTTTTAGATCTTTTAGAAATTGCCACACTGTTTTCCACAGAGGCTGTACTAGTTTACACTCCCACCAACAGTGTAGAAGCGTTCCCTCTCCAGCATCTGTTGTCTTTTGAGTTATTAGTGATGGCATCCTGACTAGAGTTAGGTGGTATCTCAGTGTGTGGATTTTTTTGATGATTAGTGAGGCTGGACATTTTTTCATGTCTCTGTTGACTGCTTGTATATCTTCTTTTGAGAATTGTCTATTCATATCTTTTACCTACTTTGTAATGGGGCTGTTTGTTTTTTTCTTTTCAGCATGTTTGAATTCCTTATGTATCCTAGATGTTAGGCCTTTGTCAGGCATGGAGTTGGCAAATATTTTTCCTTTCTGTGGGCTGTCTCCCTGCTCTCATGAATTAAGAAAAGGATTGTCAAACTGAAACTTGGAGCAGTGTAGTATTTGCTAAGCTGGTGAGTTGTGGAATTGGAATCAAGATCCAGATGCTTCCCTTCACCCAGGCGCTTATAGGGGACAGCCTCCACCTTGTTTCTCACAGATGTAGGTGCTTCCTCCACTACTCTCACTCTCAAGGCTTTGGTGAAGGCCCTGCCTTCTGGGCCCACCAAAAGCTACGGTCAGGGGTGGGCAGCAGGTATGAGGTCTGACATACGACGTCACACATTGTGAATCCGCAGTACATTCCTATGTCCCTAAGTCCTCAGTGAAGTGATCTGGCCTCTCAACTTCAGTTGGTGAAGATCTCCACCACCGGATCCAGCTTTTAGTCTATCTAGTAAGCAAACAGGGAGAATCCATCCTACATGCACAGATTGTCATAGCATCGTGTATTCAGAATCTTGGATAAGTGCATATGTTATAGGTCTAATTAGATCATTCCCTTTTGGACCTATCTCCTTCGGGATCTATTTCTACATTCTCCAGGATTTTGGACCATCCACAAACCTGGCATTCCTTCTGATGTGAGACTAACTTTGTTCTTGAACTATCTTTTTAGTGGACTCCCTAGGGAGATAGTAGGCTCTGAATCTACCTAAGTTCAGGAGATGAGGGAATGGAGAAGGCATGAGGACAGTTGCCCGCTGAATTTCTCAAAAGAGGAAGGGAAGGAAGTCTCCTTTTTCTGGACAGGAAGACTTAAAATTTTTGGAGGTTCAAGTACTCAGAATCATCCAAATTTTCAGCATCTACATTTTAAATAGCATTTCACTAATTTTAATTTTGGCAGGCCGTTTTCTTCTTGTCAGCTCTGATTAGATTATTACTTCATGGTCTTTTAAAAAAGGCCATGAAGAACTTGTCTGGCAAAGCTAGAGTTCTGCCATTTTCTTGTTATTCCCTTGTGCTAATGTCACAAATATTTACTATCTTCCATTTTAGGTTTATTCATGGGTGTTTTATTTGCTAAGTTTTTTGTAACAAAGTACTGCAAACTGGATGGCTTAAATAACAGAAATTTATTTTCTCACAGTTCTGGGGAATGGAAGTTTGAAATCAGGGTGTTAGCAGGTTTGGTTTTCTTGTGAAACCTCTCTCCTTGACTTGCAGATGGCCGTCCTTCCTCCGTGTCTTCATATGTTCTTCTCATTGTGTGTGTGTCCCAATGTCCCCTTCTTATAAGGACACCAGTCAGATGGAATTAAATCCTTTTCTAATGACCTCACTTTAACTTGATTACCTCTATAAAGACTCTGTCTAAATAAGGTCATATTTTGAGATATTGGGGGTTAGGACTTCAATATATAAATTTTGAAGAGACAAATACAGTTCATAACAATGGACACCTGCTTAAGACACTTGTGTGTTTGGTGAAGGTTAGTTTAGGTAACATTAGATAACTTAATTCTTAAATTGACTTAATTAGCACAGGTAAACTGTAATTCTCAGTAATTCTCTGGAAATGAATGCTAGGGCGAGGTGATGCCACAAGTTCTCATTATAGTGGAGTTTCTACTTTTTCCACATGGCCTCTTATCTATTATATATGGTGACCTTACTACCTATAGACCATGTTGGGGCAGAGTCAAGCTATATACTAACATGAGTAAGGTTTTGTTTTCTATTTTTTAAGGTAAAAGAAAATGTTTGTTCAGGTTCTAGTATTTTATTTTAGCTCTGGAGACCACTACTTTGTTAAAGTACCTTTCTGTCCAAATAAAGGGATCTCTAACTTGGAGGAATTTTAGAGAAATGAAAGAGACCTGACCACACCTAACCATTAAAAGAGCTGTGACAGCTAAAGATAAGGGAGATGTCCCTCCATGAGGAGTGGAAGAATTGCAATTAATGATTTGAAGGAGATGTACCAGGTCAAAGAAGCACCAGTGAAGAGCTTCAGCTAGTGGTATGATTAGAAAGATGAGCTCCAAATCAAAGAAATTCCCAATTCAGAAGTAATGCTCTCTTATAACACCTTACACAGCTGAGTGAGCTTAGATTGATGTATATTTGTACATCATTTTATTAGTAGCCAAATAATACTCTTTTGGTGAAATAAAACATTGTACGAACAAACTTTGGAACTTAAAACCTAAATTCAACAAGATGAAGACAATATTCTGTCAAAGCAACAGAGGATTTTGATATTATTTGGCGTTAAGAGAATATCAATAATTTCTTCAATTTTCTTTCCCCCCCCCAGCTGTTTGAGGTTATATATCATGAAGTACTAACTTTGTTTTTGACTACGGTCCTATATGATGTGTTTATGAAATAGTTTTGAATTGTCTTTACTTAGTTCAGTGGGTGTCAAACTGTAAGGTGCATCAGAATCACTGGAGAGCTTGTTGAAACACAGATTGCTGGACCCCATCTCTTTCTGATTTAACAGGTTGTGGGGTGGGGTGAGAAATTGCATTTTTAACAAGTTCCCAGGTGCTAATGCTGCGGCTGTGGGGACTACACTTTGAGAATCACGCCTCTAAAAGATTTGTCTGTTTTCTTTACTTGTAATGATTTTTGATACCTTTTAATCTAAAACTGAAGCCATTGAAAAGGCCTAGAAGCATGCTACTTTATGCTATTTTGTAAAATATTGCCTTTGATTTTCACTTTATACAAAGCTGTGATTTCATGGGTAATAACTCTGCTAAGCTTTAAGATATTTTCTTTTGCATTGCTCTAAATTTCTTACAATGGACTTTTTACTCATTTGTATTGGAGTAAGAAATATATTTATGTAAATCAGTAGCTATATCTTGTGTATGGTTGAAGGAGTTACGAATAATATTAACTTTAGTATACATTTCTGTATTGCCAGTTTGTCAAAGGGGAGGCTTGCAATTGTTCACTGTTTTTTAAAAAACTCACATTTTAGTTTCTATTTCTGTGTAGTAGATGTTACTTTCTTAATGATTAGGTTAAAATTCATTTCATATTTTAAAAATTTTATTATATGATGTTTCTAGGTAGTATAAACCTTATCAAACTTCTGTTATAATTTTTCTTGGCAAAATCACTGCTGTTGCACTAATATTTAATGAGATTTTTACATTAGTATTGAGAATAATTTAAAACATCAAAATTTTGAGTGTTACCATTAATCCAAACAGCCCAAGAACTTTTATTACCTTTCATTAATTCAAAGGAGATTTTTCAGCGTGTATTTATTAGTCTGGATAATTCAGTTTAATAGCAATTATAGATATAAAGGGACCACAGATTTGCTAAGAATTTAATTTTTTTTAATATAGCGTCTGAATTTCTTGATATGAAATTTGAGGCAGCCGGGCTCAGTGGCTCAGCCTGTAATCCTGCGCCTTTGGGAGGCTGAGGTGAGTGGATTGCCTGAGCCCGTGGGCAGGCAAGACCTCATCTCTACAATAAATAAAAAAATCAGCCCGGCGTGGTAGTGCGCTCCTGTCATTCCGGCTACACGGAAGGCTGAGGTGGAAGGATTGCCGGAGCCCAGCAGGTAGAGGCTGCGGTGGCCGGGAGCGGCCACTGCACTCCAGTCTGGGAGACAGAGTGAGACTCCAACTCAAAAAAAAAAAAAAGAAAAGAAAAGAAATTTAAGGCAAATCTCAAGAATTGACACAGGAAGATTTTTTAAAAGTGTGTATTTTGGACAATGTCAAAATATTAGATACTTCTGGTGCTTGCTTGCTGCCTTGCTACTAAAGAAATTGAGATTCTGAACTAGGTAGGCTATGCTGTCATTCTCTTAGGACTGCTTCTATGTTTGAAAATACCAATTTATTGTGCTTTATTCTATCGTAGCCCTGCCTATGATATTTTGAAAGCTCCAGATAGGCTGGGCTCGGTGGCTCAGCCTGTAATCCCAGCCCTTTGGGAGGCTGAGGAGAGTGGATTGCCTGAGCCCGCAAGTATGAGATCAGCCAGGGCAGCTTGACAAGACCTTGCTTCTACACCCATAGTTCCAGCTACTTGGAAGACTAAGGTGGAAGGATTGCTGGGGCCCAGCAGGTCGATGCTGGGGTGGCCATGAATGTGCCACTGCACTTCAGCCTGGATGACAGAGTGAGACTCCAACAAAAAAGAAAAAAAAAAGCTTCAGATCATTAAAATTAACAGTCTCCCAGACGAATACAATTCCAGCAGTTGAATCGTATTCTATGACAAAAAAAATCAAGAAATAGTTCCTTGATATCTGCTTATTTCCTTCTTCAAAACACTGGATCTTTTGCAATTGGATATATTTGCACACTGAACTCAGTTGAATTATTTTGAAAATATTTTGAGTTATTACATAAGCAATGAAAGCAAAATATGGAAGTTCTTTAATTTATTTAGTTATTTTCTTAAGTTGGCTGAAGTATTTTATAATTTAATTTTTGCATTTTAACACTTAAATATGTCATAAATCCAAAAACCACTCAATACATCATATTTCATTGAAAACTTTGTGTTCAATAAATTCTTTTACATATTAAAACTTTCTAAGACTTATTGGATTATAAAAAGTTATGAAAATAATACATACTTGTTTCAATAAGGTAAGCAATACAGGGGTTTATAATTCAAACTCAAGATCTACTTTAATTTTACCCTTGTAAAATATGTTCTTTATGCTCAAAATCCATCAATTTATATGCTATAGCTATTAAAACTTTTTAAAAAATAAAACGATGCTCATCTTGTTACTTTGTAGTTTTATTTATTTACTTAGCATTATATCATGGACAGATCTATAAAGGTGCAGAAATGACATGGAATTTAGAGAGAGAAGATATTTCTAATATATCTAATTTTTTTGAAATACTGTAACTGTGAGCATATAAGTACATATATACTTATACATATACATACATTCATACAATCAATTCATACATTGTTTTGTACTTGTGAAATTTCTAGATTAGTTGCACTATGATATATTTCTCAATCTTAAATTATGCAGTAGTACAATTCATTTTCTATTGGTGTCCTGGTTGCTAAATCCTTTTTTCATTTTAAAGTGTTTTATATCCAGATGGTTTTTGGATTGTGAATTTATGTTATTTAAACTAAAATGTGAATTTTTTTCTTGTTTTGTCAGTATTAAGAAATACAGATATGTTTGTAATTGATGGTGAAGCATAAAGATAATTTTCAGAGTTTTTGAAATTTTCATTGTCAGGATTTTATTGCATCATATTTTGTTTGCATGTGCATTTTTTCATATTGAATTTCAAGAACTCTTTGTGTATTAAATAAATCAGCCTTTTATCCTGTGTATTGCAAATGTTTTTATAACTTATGATTTATTTATGGTGATTTTGATGAATAAAATTTAAATTTTATGTTTATCAGTCTTTTCCCTTCTGGTTACCGGGTTTCATCTCAAGCTTAGCAGGACCTCTCCCTCTTATAAGAGTACAGGTTTCTTCTATTATTTTTATAGTTTCATTTAAAATGATTTATTCTTTGATTCATTTGGATTTTCTTTTAATCATAAGGTAGAAATTCAATTAAAATTTTTCCCAGGCTGGACACAATTGCTCACGTCTATAATCCCAGCACTTTGGGAGGCTGAGGTGAGAGGATTGCCCAAGCCCACGGGTTAAAGACCAGCCTGGGTAATTTGGGGAGCCCTCATCTCTACAATAAATCAAGAAAAAATTAGCTGGGCATGCTGGCGCAGGCCTATAGTTCCAGCTACTTGGAAGGCTGAGGTGGAAGGATCACCTGAGCCTAGCAGGTCAGGGCTGTGGTAGCCATGAGCATGCCACTGCTCTCCAGCCTGGGTGGCAGAGTGAGTCCAACTCAAAAAAAAAAAAAGAAAGAAAGAAAATTTCTCCAGACAGCTGGTCAGTTGTCTCAATATCATTTATTTTATACGCCACTGATTTGAAATATCAACATTATATGTCAAATTCCCACATAAACGTGGGGTTATTCCTAGATTTTCTGTTCTGTTCCACTGACATGTTGTCTTCTTCCTCAGTGTGGCCATGTATTTGAAAACAACACTTTACTTTTTCTGTTCTAAAAGTAACATTCTGTTTATAATACTTGCTTATATGAGGGGAGGTCCTCAAAAACTTGGAGGGTGGGCCCCTTTAGTACACTCTGGTCAACCAAAGTTTTTATCTGGAAGTTTTAGAAAGTTGTGTCATGATTTGTGGAAAAAAAATCTCCTGGGGGTGTGGCAAACAGTTAACTGGCTCTTCCATCATGACAATGCACTTGCCCTGTGCTGAGGGAGTTTGGCAGTTTTTGATAAAAAAATGGCATGACCCCGGTGCCCCACTTTCCCTGTTCACCCGATTTTGCCCTGAGCAACTTTTTTTAAATATGTTCCTGGATTTAAAAATCCTCAAAGGAAAATGTTTTGCCACTGCAGAAGAGGTGTAACAAAAAGGCAGGAGCACTAAAAGACATAAAAATTGGTAAGTTCAAAGAGACATAAAATGGTGATATTTATTCTAGTTTTCATGCACTTGTCCGATAAAAATTAGCTATAAGGACATGTCAAAGGTGACACAGTTAGAAATGAAAATCTAAAATTACAGTAGCATTGTGACTTTATTCAGTAGTTTATTATAGTGTGATTTTCAAACTTTGACTATGTAAGGGAAGAATGTTGAAAATAACTCCTTAAGAATGTAGACGTGATTAAATTATTTCATACTAAAATCTGCATATGATTCTTGCACAATATTGAGGATAGATCACTTTCTAATGACATTATTCTAGTAATATGTAATAGAAAAAATCTTAAAAGATATGCCGATAAATATTAATGTATAATTTGCTTATGGAATTTTATATAGATTGTATATTGAACTGGCACTCTCTATCCCCATTTTAATTTCACTAACACCAGCAAAATCTTTTTAATAATCTAAACACAACTTCTAGACTGGGAGGGGCTGCAATTCATTTTTTGATTCAATTCCAAAGTTCCTTTCAGAGTAATAAAAACATTTTCTAAGGAAAAAAAAAATTGGTAAGTTCAAAAACTGTTTTGAGCAGTGGAAACATCATCTCGATAGGTGTGTTGCATCAAATGGAGAGTACTTTGAAGGTGACTGAAGTTTAAACACATGAGAACAAATACACAATTTTTTATAAATACATCCCGGGGTTTTTTGGGTCCTCCTTCATATAATTTTTCATCATAGCCACCAATACTATTGAACTAAAGTTCGGAAATTAAAGTGCTGGAGTGATGAGTCCTCAAGCTTTGTTCACTGTCCAGGGTCTTCCTGGGATATGCTTTCCTTCTTGACACCTCCAGAAATGCTTATTATTCTCCTTACTTTCTTTCCCCACTATTCTCTTCTCCCTATTTCTTCTTTCCTATAAGAACTTTCTGTCCATATTCACACAGCTGACTGAGAGGGAAATGTTGGCCATGGCTCTTTCTTCACAAATTAAATGTCTTTCACATTTGTCTCTGGCTAGTGGTCTCTCACTAGATGCAGGTGAGTGTGCCTCTCTTATCTCCTGAACCAGTGCCTGTGTTAACACTGTCAGTTCAGTTTCACCTTTGACTACACTGTAGGGTAGAGAGGTGAGGGTTGTGGCTTTTCAGGGACAAGCTGAAAGAACTCAATAGATCTAGACACCCAGGTTTCTAACCTTAGAGGAAGTGTGTCAACTCTGACATGGGAGGAATGGAAAATATTATGGGTGGCAGTGTAGGTGGTGGTAGCATTACTGCAGTGATGGGAACTGATTGGGTAGCCAAATACCGATGATTGTAACCCAGTCTAACTTTTTCTTGTAGCTGGAAGGTGTGGCAGGTATTCAGAAAGAGCCTTTCTAGGGATGCATAATCTAGTGATTTATTTTCTTTTAATAGCTTAATGTAAAAATGGACAATTATTATATTATACAAACTATGTTTTGAAATGTAGTATATTAATAAAATAGTTGAGGTACAGCCAACAGATCAGGAGATGACTACCACTGATAAGAGGGTTTGTTACTCACAGTTCCCAAGAGGCAGAGGCATATCACACTAGGGGAGGCCACAGGAAAGCACGAAGGGCAGGTAAGAAGCAGAGGGAGAGGGAAAGACTGTAGGCAAGAGTCCTTATTGGGGTTTCTGAGGAAAGAAAGAGGCACAACGGGGTAATCAACCTTAGAATTGGCTAGCGTAACTGATTTCCGTGGGTTCTGGGGCACGGGGACTGTCCCTAGTTGTCTGATACCTAGCTCTGGGCTATTAGGGCAGGTGGATAGTAGCCTGGAATGTGACAGCAAGGTAAAGGAGGTAGTTGCTGTGTGGGGTCTGGATTGGTTGGTTGTCATTGGAAATGTGTGCACAAAGGGGAGTCACTTATTAGTACTAAGAATTGACTAATCCTGGGACAGGTAGGTCCCTTCAAGGTCAGCAAGGCTCTAAGAGGTCAAAGGATCAGAATACAGAAAATAAAAGACATGGTTGATACATACTACCATATTAATTTAAAAACTAAAGGTAAAGTATAAACTCCACAATCTATAGAAGACTTTCATCTTAAAGCATTTTTGACCGAATGACCATTCATACCTAATAGTCCCACATGGTGGCAAGTTAATAGCCCTATGATCTCGGTTTAACATGGCAGTAAGAGGAAAAGTAGAAAAGAGGCTCAAATTCTACACAATTGTCATTGTTTTAGTGAGAAAAAGAAGGTTAGAAACTAGAAGTTACAGAATAGCGATTTCCCCCCCAGTTTCTCTTTTTTTACTTTTTTGAAAAATTACTTTTTAGGAACATTTGGTATGATGTACATAAAATTACTTACTCATTATGGGCAAAATGATACAAGTAGCATCTTTATTGGACATCATTTACCTCAGATATTCAACCAGCAGTACTTTTTTTTTGAAAGCAGGATTTATTGAGAGTACAGAAAGCTCCCACGGTGGGAGGGGACCCGAAGGGGTTGCCCAGCAGTATTATTATGCAGTCTCAACCCATATCACATTTGTTACCTCCTTTATTCTATATTTCTTGTCAGTGTTTTGGGCACAGGTTGCAATTTGTTAAAAGTTATTTTTCCTATAGGCATTTCTTTTTTTTTTTTTTGAGTTGGAGTCTCACTCTGTCGCCCAGACTGAAGTGCAGTGGCCATTCCTGGCCACCGCAGCCTCAACCTGCTGGGCTCTGGCAATTCTTCCGCTTCAGCCTTCCGAGTAGCCAGAATTACAGGCATGTGCTACCACGCCTGGCTAATTTTTTTTGGATTTATTGTAGAGATGAGGTCTTGCCAAGTTGCCCAGGCGGGTCTCGAACCTGTGGGCTCAGGCAATCCACTCACCTTAGCCTCCCAAGGCTCAGGATTACAGGCCGAGCCACCAAGCCGGGCCCTATAGGCATTTCAATGCAAAGGTACTGATTTTTTTTTTTTTTTTTGAGTTGGAATTTCACTCTGTCACCCAGGCTGGAGTGCAATGGCATGCTCACAGGCAGCTGCTAGGCTCAGGTAATCCCCTGCCTCAGCCTTCCAAGTAGCTGGAACTGCAGGCTCATGCTACCACACCCAACTAATTTTTTGATTTATTGTAGAGACGAGGTCTCACCAATTTGCCCAGGCTGGTCTTGAACCCCAGAGCTCAGTCAATCCTCTCACCTTGGCCTCCCAAAGTGCTGGGATTAAAGGCTTGAGCCACTGCACCTGGCCAAGGTACTGCTTTTATTGTAAGTGCAGAGCTGAACAACCAAAAATACCATTGGGCAAAACCAATATTTGATAATATCAGGTTTTTGGTTTAAAAAAAAAGATTTTTCTTTTCCTATCATGACCGCTACTCTCCTTGTACATACTTTTCATGTTTTTCACATTTATCCCTCAATATTATGACAAAGAAAACAGAAACATTTTTAAACAAAATAATTGGGTTACTCAGTCAATGGTCTTTTTTTGTTTTTTGCTTGTTTGTTAGTTTTTTGAGTCAGTGTCTCACTCTTGCCTAGGCTGGAGTTTAGTGGCATGATAATGACTCACTGCTGTCTCTACCACTTGGGCTCAGGCGATCCTCCTGCCTCAGGCTTTTGAGTAGCTGGGACTACAGGCATGAGTCACCACTCCTGGCTAATTTTTTAATTTTTTGTAGAGACGAAGTCTCGCTATGTTGCCTAGGCTGGTCTTGAACTCCTGGGCTCAAGTAATCCTCCTGCCTTGGTCTCCTAAAGTGCTGAAATTACAGGTGTAAGCCATTGTGCCTGGTCAATGGCATTTTTCTTTTAAAGCAGATAATGTTAATTCTTTATTACTATGTTGTTGTATAAAGAGGTAGATGATCTTATTCACCAGGAAACACTCCTATAAGAAGGATACTAATTACCAAGGAACTCAATGAGGCATAGGATTTCATCAGGGTAAGGAGGAACCAGGAGAGAAGACAGAAAGAGAAGACCTTGGAAGGAAAAGTGTCTGGTAGAGTTTCAGGGTGGAATTGAGAGTTAGAAGAGGTTGAGAGGCATAGGCGCCATTGAGGAATTTGAAAAAACAGGAAGAAGAGGAAGTGAAACATCTTCATTGGTCTTTACAAATAATATATGGAATTATTTTCAATTACTTTTGTTTGCTGGACTTATTTTTTCTATGAATTTGTAATCCTCCTAGAACTGGAATACGTGGATTATAAGCTATAATAGTCTTATGGCTGTAAGAACACTGGTATGGCAATTGCAAATTTTGCTTCTTAATTAACTGACTGTTTTAACCCAAAAGTAATAGTTTTCCATGTTTGTCATTTAATGTTGTGATAAATTAACACAAACACTTTAAAATTAAAGTAACTGTGTTGCTCACCCAACATGTTTTTTAAAGAAAAGGTGTTAATTCTTTACTACCATGTTGTTGTATAAGGAGATGAGAAATTTTCTTCACAAGGAAATTCTCATTTAAAACTAGAATATTCACTTGCTATGTTGTGTCCATAACTTCTACAATATTGTACTTCTGAAACTAAAGGAAGTTTCTTTGATTCATATGATGACTTTTTTTCTGTATTGAATTGGGAAATGACCGTTTATTTGGAGATAAATGAACATTTCCTTTTTGTGTGTTCACAGTGTTTTTTTTCTGATTATCATTACTATTTCTATTATGTCTAGCATTGTTGTATTCTTTTAGTGGCTTGTAATATGGATAAACAAATTAGATCATACTTTGCTTGTGTTTTTTCCCTCTTAGTCAACATGTTTACCATAGAGTTCAGAAATATTTGTGTACCTTCTACTTCAGATGTATAATTTAAAAAAGCATATGGAATCTGAAATAATTATTGTATTTTGCAAATATAACTCATGTGGACATAAAGTATTCATATAACTATAGTTATTTGATATTTGTGAACCTGGATAACACATTTCTTTTCAAATTTGACTCTGTTTTGTCTTATTTGGCAGTTGTTCATCAAAGGAGATCTCTGTGAAGTAGTCACTGTAGGCATCAGACATTAGGTAGGCATTAAATGAGGCATCTCTTCTAATGAACTGCAGGAATGCTTGAAGTCTGTGGGAAGAGAAGGAAAAAGAAAAAGCACCAGCCCTTTTCCCAGATGGAGGGTGTGACTGGCCAGAGTTGCCATCATAGAGCTGGCGGTAAGACAAGGTGCCATCTGCCGTGGCAGTTCAGCTCTGGCCTTTTCCCAGAAAAGCAACATCAGTGCCATAGTTTCCTGTGAAATTGGAGAAGATAATTATACTTCAAAACTTTTTTTCTGTTCTCTCAAAGATGTTGACTTTGGTTATATAGGTAAGAATATGTACTGATAAAACTGAGGAATTATGTGATGAAGTTTCACTTGAACACGGGCATTAAGTTCTGCAGCCACATTGGCTGAGTTTGAGACCTGATTCTGTCACTTACCAGGCCTATGACTAGGCAAGTTACCAATCCTTCGGTGCCTCAGTTTCTCATCTGTAAAATGAGCATGGTAAGAGTATCTACTGCACAACTGTGAAAAATAAATGAAATAGTCGTGGCTAAAGCACTTACAGCACAGAGTGAACATTCAATACATGCAATTACCATCATCATCAATATGATGATGCTTTGAAGATATTTATCTTGATATACATATACTCAGTGAAGTGATTACTACAGTCAAGCAAATTAGCATATCCATCATCTCATCTAGTTACCTTTCTTTTGTGTGTGTGTTTGGGTGTAAGCATACTTAAAATCTACTCTTTTGGCAACTTACTCATGTGCAATATGATAGTATGGACTATAGTCCCCATGTTGTGTATTAGATCTTTAGGCTTATTCGCCCTATGTAACTGATTTATGCAAATGTTTAGACAAAGATACTAGGAGAAGAAGATTTGGATGATATTTCATTCTTTCTATAATTACAGAAGGGTTGATCAATGTTTTGACACAATCATTCTGAAAAAGATAATTCATTACGGGCTAAAAAAGCCATTTGACTTTCAACTTTCTAAAATTACCAAATCACATGTCTAAGAGATATTGCCACCTCTCCTGGCCTCATCCCATTCTTGGCTCTCACCTCTCCTTCATCCTTCATCAGGCAAGAGGATTGCCTAAGCCTGGGGGTTCGAGATCAGCCTGGGCAACATGGTGACACCTCGTCTCTACAGTAAATCAAAAAACTAGCCGGGCATGGTAGCATGCTTCTGTAGTTCTGGCTACTTGGAAGGCTGAGGCGGAAGGATCACCTAAGCCCAGCAGGTCGAGGCTGCGGTGGCTGCGATCATGGCACTGCACTTCTGCCTGGGCAACAAGAGGGAGACTCCAACTCTCACACACACACAAAAATTTTATATTTTTATTTACTATAATTTTTGGAATTGTGATAAAATACACATAACATAAATTTGGCATGTTAAATTGTGGTAAAATACACATAACATACATTTGACATGTTAAATTGTGGTAAAATGCACATAAAATAAATTTACCAGTTCAGTGCTGTGAAGTACATTCATACTGTTGGTTGTACAAACACCACTATTCATTCATTCATAGAGCTATTTTCATCTTGACAAACTGAAACACTGGACCCATTAAATAATGATTCTCCATCCCCTTTTTCCTCAGGTCTGTCCACTACCATTTTATTTTTTGTCTCTATGAATTTAACTATTCTAGTTACCTCATATAAGTGGAATCACACAGCATTTGTCTTTTTATGGCTGGCTTACTTCACTGAGCATTATGCTTTCAAGGTTCATCTGCACTGTGGCATGTGTCAGAATTTCCTTCCTTTTTTATGCTGAATAATATTCCACTGTATATATAGGCACCACATTTCATTAGTCATTTATTTATTGATGAGCACTTGGGTTGCTTCCACCTTTGGGCTGTTGTGAATAATACTGCTATGAAAATGGATACACACATATCTCTTCAAGACCCTGCCTTCATTTATTTTGGGAGTATACCCAGAAGTGCAATTGCTAGATCATATGACAATTTTATCTTTAATATTTCAGGGAACCATCATACTGTTTTCCATAATGACTACCCCGTTTCACATTCTCACAGTGCATAGAGTCCAAATTTCTCCACATCCTCCTAATACTTACTCTTTCTGGTTCTGACAGTGGCCATCCTAATAGGTGGGAGGCATTTCTTCTGCTTTAACTACAAGGATGTGAGAACTTTGATCACTTGGAAGCAGACACCTGGGAGAGCTTCTGAGTAAAGGAAGCCAATAGCTCTTGGCAGTCACAAAAACAGGACACAAAATATATTGAGCTAGAAAATGCATTGTTATGCAGAAGTTCATTGGAATCACATAAAACCATTTATTGTGCTTTAATAGACTCACTCAGGATAAGTAGGAAAACAAAGCCTCTTCAGTTATGGTGCTATGATAGGTATGAAGAAAAACTGTGTACTTTTTTGTTTTGCTTCAGAGGTTCTGCAAGAAATACAAAGTAGTGAAGAGATATCTGGGAGAGACAGCTGGTGGGGCGAATGTGGCATGAGCAATTAAAATTGCTATGAGTTACACTTTGGTGAAATGCTTCCTTGAACAAGCCTATCTATAATTCTCATTCATGCTTATCAGGGTTCTTTAAGACAGTGGAAAAAGAAATCCAATGTGGCAGCATATCCAAGGTGGGGTCTTGGGGCTCAGCCGACTCCAGTGGTGTTGGCTTTGGTCTTTATCTCTGCTTCTGGTGAGGATGACTCCAGAGATGTTTTAACCTTGTGTCTATGCTTGAAGCTCATTCTTTCTGCACAAGTGGAAGCAATTTCTACTGTATAGGAAAGGTTCATTTCCCCCCCCCCCCCCACGAAGCCCCTACATCTTGTTTTAGCAGTGCTCAACAATTGGGAACAAATTTATTGTCATCCAGTTGAGGCAGTTAAGCTGGAACTTCACACCAGTTCTTGTGAAGGAGGAGGCTCACATGTGATGTGTTTACTCTGGTGACAACTTAAGGTATTAAACTTCTCCTAACTTTTCTCCTACAATATTCAACTTTCTCTTTCCCTGATCACCAGAGGTTAGGCACCAGAGTGACTCTTATGGGCTGATTTGTTATATTCATATGTTGGAATACCAACCCCCAGTATCTCAGAATGGAGCCTTATTTGGAGACAGGTCTTTACAAAGGTGATTGAGGTAAAATGACACCATTAGGGTGGGCCCTAATCCAATATTACTCTTGAGTTTATGAAAGAGAGAGAGAGAGAGACACCAGGGGCGCTGGGGCACAGAGAAAAAAAAACCATGTGAGAACACACAGAGCAGGCAGGCTTCTACAAGCCAAGGAAAGAGGTGTTGGAGGAAACCAATCCTGCCAGCACCTTGGTCTTGGACTTTGTCCCCAGAGTGTGAGGAAATAAATTTGTTTCAGCCTCACGGTCTGTTTACTTGCTATGGCAGCTCAGCAAATTAAAACAAGTGAGATGGTTGAGAAAAAGAAAAATCAGTTTGCCAGTTCAGTGCTGTGAAGTACATTCCTACTGTTGGTTGTACAAACACCACTATTCATTTGGGGTGGTGTATTTGGGGGTGGGGGCGGGGCAAGGGGAGGAAAGAGGGAGAAGGGAGGGAGAGGGGAGAAAATGGGAAGGAGAGAAAAGATAAAAAGCAAACTAGGTAGAGGAGAGAGCAGGTACATTTTCTTTTGAGAGGTCACAGGGTGCAACTATTCCTTCCCTGCGCCTTTCCTTTGAACAGAGGTGTTTTCACCGGTCTCATTCCGATCAAGGAATTAATGATTACCTGCCCTAGAAGCGGGGAGGGGGAAGGTGATCCCAGGAGGGAGCGAGAACAAGAGGATCCCCAAGCCCACCCGGCCAAGCTGCTCGGCCGCGTCTGCAGCGTAATGGGGAGGCGGATGGACCTCGGAGGCAGGCGGGGCGGGGACGGTTCCTCGCCGGTTTCCGCGGGGTCTCCCGCGTTTTGCGCGGGCCGGGGTCGCTGCCGGTGACTTCGGGCAGGAGGGGTCGCGATCCGTTTGCTGGGAGGAGGACGTGGAGGGCAGCACACCGGCTGAGGGGCCCTACTCTTCTGCGGGGCGCGGGCAAAGGCCGCTAGGATCACGGGGCCCACCCCCGGGTCACACAAAGGGCCGCCGCCAGAGGTCACCAGCGGCAGGGGAGCGGCAGGGGCGGGCGACCGAGGGGCAGGGGCGTCGGGCGGAGGGGAGGGAGGCGCACCCTGCGGTGGGGCGGGGACCCCGGCTGCTGGGTGAAATCGCCGCCCGCTCGACTGGGACAGTACCTGCAAGGTCTGCAACACTCAGCTACGGGCCTTCTGTGTTCTTCCCCTTCCCGCTCCTGGAGCACCGAGTGGGAGAGAGAGCGGCCCGGGTCCAAAAAGCAAAGTCATTATCAGTTCCCGAGAAGCGGAAAACCGCTCCGCATTTGTTCTCGTGGAACGGCGAATCCTGACTCCTGAGAATCCCGAAATATTCCGCCTTGGTTCAGAGATCGCCGTTGGACAACCGTTGTGCAATCCTTTGCCACACAATCGAAAGTCTTCCTCTGAGTGTGGGTTCCGGAACGAACCCAAGCACAGCTGGGTTGTAGCCATATTAACACTAGAAAAAAAAAACCCGACTTAGAGCAGAAAGCACTACTAGACATAAAGAAGGTCATTTCGTAATGATAAAACATTCAATTTACCAGGGAGAAATAATACTGGTGGTGTGCACTTAATAACAGAGTCTCGTGATTTACCAAAGAAAATGGGCAGAACCATTAGGGAAAATAGACAAATCCATTCTCACAATGAAATATTTTAACACGCTTTTTTCAATTATAGAAGATCAAACAATTATAGAAGATTGTAAATTAATAAGGGCATGAAAGATTTCAGTAAGACGACTAATACTAGCAATACTACAACACAGCAACATTTATAAAACTTTGCATCCAAAAGTTAGAGAATATATATTACACATTTTTAGCGGTACATATGGAATATGTACGTAAATTGCCCATGAAGCCATCTCAACAAATTTCCACAATCACTTATTTGACTAGAGTGCAATTAAGGTAGAAATCAATAAGAAAAAACTTCTGTATATATCTGGGGGAAAAAAATTCTAAATACCCAGTAGATTAAAAGCATAATGAAAATTCAAAAATATTAAAAATAGAATGATAATACTACACATCAAAACTTAAAGGGTATAACCAAAGAGGTATTTAATGAGAAATTTTTAGACTTAAAATGACAAGCTAAAATTTTAGGAAGGAAATAATAAAAAGGAGAAAAATAATGAAACAGAAAACAAGGAAATAATAGTATCGACAAAGTTAAAATATAGTTCATTGGAAAGACAAACTTCTGGCAACATTAAATAAAAGGAAATCTGCAATAGACATATGATAATAAAATTGCAAAGCATCAAAGACAAAGAAATTTCTTTAAAATGTATTATCCCAAAAGAACCAAATTATACTGTCAGTGGAGTTATCAGGAGCAAAAATAGAAGCCAGAAGAGAAAGAAACAGCACATGTATTTGCTGAAGGAAAGTAGCCGGCAACCTAGAATTGTATACACAGCAAAACTTTTTCAATAAAAAAGCTGAAAGATAGAAAATTCTAGTAAATAAAAGCAGTTTGTCACCCACAGATCTTCACTAAAGGAATTTCTAAAAGACATGCCTCAAGAAGATGGAAAACAACCTCAGAAGGAAGAGACAAAGCGCAAAGAGTAAAAATGTGAAATCTCAATATTGATTGTATAAGTAAATAATAATAGTTTCTGTGTCTTAAAACAAATAAGATAGAAAGAAGTGGATGAACAACAGTTGCATGTGATACTGGAGTAAGGTGAACAGAGTAAAAGCATGCTGAGGTTTGTGTATATAGGAGGAGAATAATACTAACTTTGACTTTAGGTATGCATATTACTATCTCAAGAATAACAACTAGAGGTTAGAAATACAGTCATGTGCTCTGAGACATGTGTAGTTAGGCAATTTTGTCATTGTGTGAACATCATAGAGTGTGCTTGCTCAAACCCAGATGGGATAGTCTACTATACAGCCATGCCATATCATATAGCCTGCTACTTCTAGGCTACAAACCTACAGGGTATGTTTCTGTACTGAATATTGTAGGCAGCTTAACACAATGGGAAGCATTTCTGTATCTAAACATAGAAAAGGTACAGTAAAAATATGGAACAAAAGATAAAAAATGGTCCACTTCAATAGGGCACTTACCATGAATGAGCTTGTGGGACTGGAAGTTGCTCTGGGTGAGGCAGTGCATGAGTGGTGAATGAATGTGAAGCCCAAGGACATTAGACTACTGAAGACTTTATAAGCACTGTGCACTTAGGCTACATTAAGTTTATTAAAAATAAAGTAATTGTGCTATGATGTTATGATGGTTACGATGTCAGTAGACAATAGGAATTTTTCACCTCCATCATAATCTTATGAGATTACTATCATATATGTGGTCTGTCACTGACCCAAGTATTGTTATGAGGCACATGACTGTAGAATGTTTCAGTTTTCAAATCAAAGAAGAAAATAAATTGATAAAAACAAAAAAACAAAACAAAACTCAATTAATTCCCAGAAAGCAAAAAAAGGATAATACACACACACACACACACACACACACACACAAATAGGGCAAACAGAAAGCACCATATAAGATGGTGAAAATAATTTTTTAATATATATCAGAAATCACAATAAATGTAAATAGACTAAGCTTTCCAAACAGTATTCAAAGAACATAAAAACAAAACAAAAATACATCTATATCCTGTTTTTAGAGACACATTTAGAAGCTAAGGACAGAGAAAGATGAAAAGAATCTCTGATGGACAAAGGAAGAAAAAAGTACATTCCAGGTAACGTTCTTTACTGTTAGAGATAGAATTCTAGAGCCAGACTGAAGGCGCAATACTTCCTGCCCAAGTGCTGATTCTCCTAAATGCCATGTGCATGCCACTGCTTCTGACAAAACTGAAAGCCAGTTTTCCAGTTTCCTAGGAAATCCTAGAAATGTTGCTCTCCTTACTGGTGTTGGAGAACAGAGCTTCCTCATGCTGGGCCCCGTCACAGTTGCCATGGATCTCCTTGGTGGTTCGTCAAGAGGTATGGAAGGATGTTTTCTTCAAGTATTAAGACGTCAAGAATGACAATACACCTCAAGTGCTGAAGGGAAAGAATTGTCAACCTAGTACTGTATACCGGAGACTTGATTTTTCAAGATGGGTGATCATCTCTGTTACCCTATTTAAAATTTCACCCTTTCCTCCTCTCTTCTGCCCAACCACTTTGAATCCTTCTCTTAACTTAAATTTTTTAAATCATAGAACTTACCCTCATCTAACATACTATATAATATTTATTTATTTATTTTCATTTTAAAGATGTGAGATACAATTCAGGGTTGGGTACGTAAGAGATTATCATACAGGTAAAGTTTGGGTACCCTTATTGATGTTATGTGTTCCCCCCTAATCCCTCCCCGGCAGTGTCCCACTACTGCCAATCCCCTTCTGATAGTATTTTGATAAATGTTCACTTCCTCCTGGCCTAGTAGAATATAAGCTCCAGGAGGGCAGATATTCCCAGGAATAATACATAGAATCCCTCAATAAATGCTTCCGGGGATCAGGGTGTTTATTCACTGTTTATTCACATGATAAATACAACCAGCTTCACAGCAGGAGGCACAGTGATAAAAAATAAGATTCTTTTAAAATTCTTCCTTTCATCCAAAATTAGTACAGAATTAGATCCTTAACCAGAAGACTATGTTCGACTTCCAAGGCAACTCAAACCCTGGCTACCTCTTCCTACATCACAGTTACAGAAGGACCCTTGCACAAATAACATCGTCATTTCTTCTTTACTAGGTAGAAGTGATAGTTTGGCTTGTTGCAGGAGAGACTGTTAGAGACAAAGTTTTCAGGAACCTGACCAATTGGAGATGAACTAAAAGTGAGATGACGCATTTCTGATTGGGTCACTAACTTTTCCCCTCAAAGTGTGGTTTATACAATAACAGGTATTTCCTTGGTTTTAAATATTCTTGCTCAAATATTTAAAGTGGTTACAGAGAACAGCGACAAACAGTGATTTTAAGGCTCCAACTGGTGGAATTGCTGGCAACTCCTTAAAATTCCTTTTTCTGTTTTAGTGTATATGTGAATGTGTGTGTGTGTGTGTGTGTGTGTGTGTGTGTGTATGTGTGTGTGCACATGCGTGCGTCCACACACATGTGAAACTATATATGAGCATGTGGGCATGTGTGTGAGTGTGGAGGTATGAGTCTGTGTGAGTATGTGGGATGTGCATGTATGTGAGACTCTTCAGAATGCCTCAGGACCACCTCCCCTTCCTGAACCCCTCTAGCTCCTTAGTGCTCAGGTCACTGTGGGGATGGCCCATGCCCGCCTCCTTGTCCCTCTGAAGCCTCTGCTGCTCATTGCCACATGACCCTGCTTCCATTAATTGTCTGTGACTGTGTGCTGCCACTGCCACTGCCACTGCCCCTTTAACAGTACCACTATCTTTGTTGCCATCAACTTCATTTTTCAGGGAGCTGCTACCTGGAGTCCCTCTGCTCCAACCCAGCTGTCTGCTTGGCTGATCTGTAGGGAGGGTATTGCATTTTTCCACCTCAGGGCCACCTCTTCCTCATCCTCCCTCTGTCCTAACCCTTCCATTTTGGTCTCTTTAGGGAGATGCTCCACTCCCTCACTCCAAGTCTCTTCTTCTCTGTTTTGGAGTGATTTAATCATATATTTTCAAAAGCACAATTCCACAAAATAATGTATGAGCAGTCTCCTTAACACAACAGTTACGTTTTTATTTTATAAATTATTTTTCAATGGCTGGTATAAATCCTTCCCTCTATTATAACTTCAAAATTCAGCTGCTTAAAACAAGAAGCTTATGCTTAGTAAATGAAAACACTTTTCTCCTCTAGAGATTTCTTTTTGGCACTTATAAACCTCCCTTTGGACACTTCATTTTTCTTCCCATCCTTATGGAGCAGAGTATGTGCAGCTTTTGGAAACAATACTTACTAGTTCTGTAGTTTTGCTAGTTCTTTTCTCCTCTTAATTGCTCTTTGGATGTTCTCCAAAATGTTAGCATTTATCTCCAATTAAAAGGTGCCAAAAACATGGCCACATTTCTTCCCCTATCTTGGAGGAAGCTAACTTGCTTCCTAATTGTGCAAGTCTTCATCTAATGTTGAATACAGCCAGTCAAGCTGTGAAGGAGACAGAATCAAATTTTGAACTCCAAGAAGGACATTTTATAAGGAATACTGTACATTTCAAAATTGGAACTCACAGTCCTGTCTGTAACACAATGGTTCTCAAACTTTAGAATCATCAGGAAAGCTTATTTAAAAGGCACAAGTCTAGGCTCTTCTCATACTAGATTAGAATTTTCAGGAAGTGGAGTCTAGACAAGTCTGAGAACTGCTGCCACAAAATGTAGATAACTGAAGATACGGGGCTTATCGCTACAGAGTGGTAATCTTGAGATTACGTTTGTAGCAATTTGAATTATTCATTTCAGTAAGGGAAAGAAAGAAAGAAGAAGACAACAATTAGTGCAAACTTCAGGGCCTTTGTACCTGCTGCTTCCTCTACATAATGTCAGTTTCCTGTTCCCTGCTCCTCAGTTATTGTCAGCTAAAATGTGCCCTTCCATGTTTTAAAACAGCTTTCTCCTGTTTTATTGCCTTCGTATTACTAATCATTGTCTGAGGTGATCTTGTCTATAGGTTTATAGTGTATTCTCTCTCTTTCTCCTTCTGCGCTTCCTTTCTAATAGGCTGACAACTTTGTTGACAACTATAGGCCTAATCACTAAATTGACATCCAAATGCTTACCATTACACATGTACATTTCTGTTGGTAGGTATTTAGGTGTCAAGTTTTGAAATCTCATGTAAGTTGGCAACTCTTTTAAGAAAAGAAGGATTATGCCTGACTAGTACTTGCATTGTAAATGGCAGAATAGCTCAGAGTACTCAGGAACTGGTTTAATTAATTCAAAACCTACATTTCTCTCTGTCCCTGAGGGCTTTCCTGGAAAGTATTGGAAGAATATAATCAATAAGTTTGAGAAAATTAGAATTTTTACCCCATTTCTATGTGGCCTTGAGCCAGTGTGTTTAGGTAGCCTTGGAAGATTTGTTTAGGTAGTCATGGAAGATTCTAGCTCATCCGGTATCTACCCTTCCCTGCTTTCCCTCTGGGTGATTCTTTGGTTCTTAGGAGGTTATTGGCCATTCTATGAGGAGGCATTGGCTAATAATAGTTGGTCTTATACATGTTATGCCCGGAATTTGTGTAACCCTACAGTCATCTAAATTATGAAGTCAATTTGAGATTAACAGACTGTGCCAGATATGACTTTAGTGAAAGTATATATATATATTTTTTGAGTTCGAGTCTCACTCTGTTGCCCAGGCTGGAGTGCAGTGGCATGCTCACAGTCACTGTAGCCTCGACATGCTGGGCTCAGGTGATCCTCCAGCCTCAGCCTTCCAAGTAGCTGGAACCACAGGTGTGTGCTACCACACCAGATAATTTTTAATTTATTGTAGAGATGAGGTGTCATCAAGTTGCCCATGCTGGTCTCGATCCCCTGGGCTCAGGCAGTCCTCCCAAAGTGCTGGGATTACAGGCTTGAGCCATAGCGCCCAGCCTATATATACTTATTGAAGTAAAAACTTATGAGAACTCTGAAACTGCCAGAGCTAAAGTACTCTGAATCACACAATCTTGGAAATAGAGCTATCTTGGAAGTACGATGCGTTTTTTCCCCATTAAACCATTGGACCTATTTATTCATTTATTCACTCGTCAAACATTTCCTGAGTCCTATGTTAGGCACTGAATTTGCTTCTGAGCTCAGATACCCGTAAGACACAATCTTATGGACAAGGGTTAGCAAACTTTTTCTGTAAGGGTCCAGAGAGAAACGCTTTTAGGCTCTGTGAACCATATAGACGATGTTGCAAATGTTTAGTTCTACTATTGTAGCGCTGAGGCAGTCAAAGACCACACACGAATGAGTAAGAATAGCTGTGTTCCAGTAAAACTTTATTTAAGGATGCCGAAATCTGAATTTCATATAATTTTTATGTGTTAAAAAACATCATTTATTTTCATCTTTTAAGACCATTTGAAAATGAAAAAACCATTTTTAGTTCATGGATTGTACAAAATCAGGTGATGGGCTGAATTCGGCTCATGGGTCATAATTTGCAGACTCCTGTTCTAGGAATTAATTATTTACCTTTTTGTGGAGATGGACATGCAAGCAGATCACTTCTATATGACTTGTAAATGTGCAGATAGACGAAGACTATGCTTTGGGGATGCAAGGTAGAAGCCAGAAATTCTACTCTTGGTATCGTAGGGGCTTCACAAGGGAATGATTGCTAGATCTAGGTCTTGGAGGAGAGTAGGTTTGCCAAGAAAAGTAAAGTAGGGAGAGGACCTTTCAACCATCAAGATATATAGTGAAATGGAAGACACTGATTTTGAGGCATATTAAGCAGTTCAGAATAGTTGGAGCATAGAATATATTGTGATGTTTAGTAGAGAAATTTGGATGGAATGACAGATGAGGTTAGAAAGACCATGGATCAGCTATTGTGTCAAGTCATTGAGTCTGACTTCACATGCAATTTGAGCCAACACAAATTCAAGCAGGGGAAGTACAAGGTCAAAAAATTTTTATAATAAAAATTTTAAGCATACAAAGATTAAAGAATGATATGAGGTTCCTCCCAAGTGCCTTAAGAGTTAACATTACAAATACAGCTGAAGGCCATTGTTACCTCTCTCTGATCTTATACACTAACTCCCTTTTCCAAAGGTAGCTGCTATCTTGAATTTGGAATGTACTGTTCTCAACATATTTTTATTTTACTTTTATTATATATGTATCTCTACATGTATATGTATAATCCATAATATACATATATGCACATAGATTATATGTATGTATATATGTATGCTCTGAAACATGCTTATTTCATTCAATATCATGTTTTTGAGAGTTATCCATGTTGGTACATATAATACTAATTTATTAATTGAGTTGCTATTTAAGATTCTATTGTATGAACAAACCATAATTTATTTATTCCTATAGTTGGGTATTTAGTCTGTTTGTTTGACTTTTCACTTTGTTCTTTTGATCCACAAACATTTCATTTTTAATGTGGTCTTTTCTTTTTAAAGCAATCCATTCTATACTATAAGAAAGGGATTGGCAGTAGTGGGAAACCAACATCAACAAGGGTACCTGCTTAATGTACATTTATATACCCAACTCTGAATTGTACCCCACATATTTAAAATAAAAAGATAAAAAAAAAAGAGGAATCCATTCTATTTAGAGGTCATAAAGATATCCTACTGTCTTCTTTTAAAGTGTGCTTTGTTCTTGCTATTCTGAGGTAGAAAACTGATTTTATTTTTTCCCTGTGGGTAGAGACAATTATTCCAGCACCATATAATAGACAGTCCATGTTTCCTCATGTGATGGGTTGAATTGCGTCCCCTTGAAATTCTTAGATTGAAGCCCTACCTTCTGGTATCTTAGATGTGACTGCATTGCAGATAAGGCCTTAAAAAGAGGTAATTAAGGCTAAATTAGGTCATAAGTGTGAGACCCTAATTCAACAGGATTGGTGTCTTTTTATAAGAAAAGGAGATGAGGACACAGACATATGCACACAAAGAAAAGGCCATGTGAGGACACAGTAAGAGATGGTCATCCACAAGCCAAAGAGAGAGGCTTAGAAGAAATCAAATCTATTGATCCTTTGATCTGGGGCCTCTAGCCTCCAAAATTGTGAGGAATGGTTGTTTAAGCCACCCTTCTGTGGTATTTTGTTATAGCTAAAATACCCCCCACCCTAAATTTGCCATGACATCTCTGATATATATCAAGTGTCCACATAAGCATGGGGCTGTTTCTATTCTGTTTGATTTGCCTATCTCTGCATGAGTACTACATTGTTTCAACAGTCAAAGATACATAACCAGTCTTGATGTGTAGTATGACTAATCATCTAATTTTGTTTTTCTTCACAGTTCTCTTGGCTATTCTTGTTCCTTTTGTCTTCCTTATGCATTTGGGAATCAGGTTATCAGGTCTCACCAAAATGTGGTAGAATTTTTATTGAATAGTATATGTGTATAAATTAATTTTCAGTATATGATACTGGCAGCAATTTCATCCATGAACTTGGTACATCCCTCCATTTATTCAGTTCTTCTGCCGAGTCATTCAATAAAGTTGTATAATTGCCTACCTAAGATTTTATACACTTTTTGTTAGATATATTTCTTGGTACCTTATGTATTTTGTTGTCAGATTTATTTTTTAAGAAGATAAATTGAATGATATAGAGGGCAAGAAGAGATTCAGTAGTGGAACAGTTAGATGTTAATCTCAGTTTAATTAACTTCAATGGAAACATAAGAGTTTGAACTGAGATAGTGGCAGCAAGTTTAGGAGAAACGGGCATTCCTAGAGTGATTTCTTTTCTTTTCTTTTCTTTTTTTGAGTTGGAGTCTCACTCTGTTGCCCAGACTGGAGTGCAGTGGCCGCTCCCGGCCACCGCAGCCTCGACCTGCTGGGCTCCGGCGATCCTTCCGCCTCAGCCTTCCAAGTAGCCGGAATTACAGGCATGCACTACCACGCCCAGCTGATTTTTTTGATTTATTGTAGAGATGAGGTCTTGCTGCCCAGGCGGGTCTTGAACCCGCGGGCTCAGGCAATCTGCTCACCTCAGCCTCCCAAAGGCGCGGGATTACAGGCTGAGCCACCGAGCCCGGCTCCTAGAGTGATTTCTGTATAGGCTTAATACTGATTGTATGTGGAGATGAAGTAGTCCAATTGGAAGTTGAGAATATTGTTATTATTTTTTGAGTTGGAGTCTCACTCCATCACCCAGGCTGGAGTGCAGTGGCACTCTCACGGCCACCTCAGTGTCGACCTGCTGGGCTCCGGCGATCCTTTCACCTCAGCCTTCCAAGCAGTTGGAACTACAGGCATACACTACCTCGCCTGGCTGATTTTTCATTTATTGTAAGAGACGAGGTCTCGCCAAGTTGCCCAGGCTGGCTTTGAGCCCGTGGGCTCAGGCAATTTCCTCACCGCGGCCTTCCAAAGTGTTGGGATCACAGGCTTGAGCCACTGCGCCCAGCCATTGAGAATGTTTTTGATATGGAGTTTAAATAAATGTTCTGACTGGAGATGTGTGTTTGGGAACAATTAGCATAGTTTTTTGATTTATGTCTCATTTGAGCTAGAACTTAAGTAAGGATCTGGGATGCTCATTATTGGATCACCTTAAAGACCCTAGCAGTATGTTCTGTTATGATAAAGTATAGCTCCAGTATATTATGTGTAGAGGAAGAGTGTATTCATTTCCTGCCATAACAAAGTACCACAAATTGAATGGCTTGAAGTAGCATAAACTTATTCTTTCACAGTTTTAGGCCAGAAGTCCAAAATCAAGATGTCAGCAGGGTTACGTTCCTGGACCTGCTCTTGGGGAGAATCCTTCTTTACTCCTTGCGGCTTCTAGTAGCCTCAGAATTCATTGGTTTGTGGCAGCATAAATCCAATCTTTGCCTCTGTCTTCGCACAGTCATCTTTTCCCTTTATGTCTGTTTTCCCATGACATTGTCCTCTCTGTGTGTCTCTCTCCTCTTCTTCTAAGGGCACCAGTCATATTGGATTAGCGGCTTGTCCACTTCAGTATGACTTCATTTCAGCTTAGCTAATTATATCTGCAATGACCCTATTTCCAGATAAGATCATACTCTGAGGTACTGGGGATTAGGACTCCAAGATAGTCTTACTCATAGAAAGAGCAACATCTGCCTTTTAGAAACAGATGTTAAATGAATTCATCATAGTTTGCATATTTAAACAGATCAGAGGTACACAAATATAGCAAAATTTCTGCTTATTGGTACATAGGAAATGGCTATAAATTTGAAGATTATCATGCTTAAAGTCAATATTTCTTTGGGGAAAATTATTCTTTCCATGAAAAGTGATTACTTTTATGATAAGAAGCCTATTCACAGTATAGATACAGGCTATTTTCTACTATTATGAGCTGTGGAAAAAATACTTCAATTGCCTCTGAGTGGTCACTGTATTCAACTCAGTAAGTCACCGTGGGGTTGTGTTATACCAGTTAGTGGGTATTAATGAGGAAAAGGAGGCATTTTAAGTTTCTTACAATAAAAGGTACAACTGAATTGACTTACATAGCCCTCAGCACCCTCCCACCTGTTTTTGGTTGTACATGGTGGGGTAAAGTTTCTCTGTCATTTGGTGTCAATTGCATCTCCACCATCTTCTGTGGAAAGCAGTGGAAAGCAGCAGATGGTGGCTTGGTAGCATATGTGTGGTCTTATGGTGAGAGGCCACCAGCCCAAGGCGAATTTTCCTTGAACTCCCCCAAAAGAAGGGCTTCCACAGTGACCTCTCCCCTCAATGCAGTGGCTGCCATCCACTTTCAGATGGACTGAAAATTCCTGGTTGATAGAGTTTGGAGGAGAGCAGGGCAGAGCAGGTCAAAAGATGGGAAGTGAGCCAAGCAGGTGGGCTTTGTGGGGCTTCTGCTTTCTGCTTGGCCCCCAGGCGATTGAACTCACCTGGAAAGCAGCTTGCTGTTCTCAGGCGGCTGGGCTGTCTTGGGTGACCCCGGGGATAAAGATACCTAGAAACTATGATACCTATCCTTTTGAGATATTTGTGTCAGGTTATTTACTAAGCTTCCTGCTGTCACCTAAGGGAGAAAACAAAACAAAGCACTAGCATTTTTCTTTCTTGGGTTTAAAAGAAAAATTTTAAAATTTATAATTGACACAAAAGGATGATACATATTTATGAAATACAATGTGATGTTTCAATGCATGTACACATCATATAATAATCAAATTGGGGTAATTATATTATATTTATCATGTCTTTAAAAATCTTCTCTTTTGGCTATCTTGAAATATACATGACATGGTTATTTGCTATAGTCATCCCACTGTGTAACAGAATACAAACTTATTCTTCCTGTCTAACTGCAACTTTATACCTGTTGAAGCACTAGCTTTTTTCTGTCACCCAGAAACCAGATTATTTTATGGGTGAAGCCATTTCTTCTCCTTTTGGGAATAAAATGGGAGCTTATTCTGTTGCATGTAGGGAACCCCTCACTGGGTTTTGCATCAGACACTAGTGGAACCAGAGAGCAATAAAGACCATAAGATATACTTTATTTCCATTGCCCCATAGTGCAGAATTTTCCTATATCAGGTTGTCCTGCAACCTTTAACTTCACATTTTCAGTAATGGACAGTGGTGAGTTCAGTAGTTGTTGAAGCTCTCTGTTTCATTGTTTTGTGAATCTGATGGTTAAAATATACATACATAGACATATATAAGTAAATTTTATTTTTCAGCTGGCAAATAATGATTGTATGTACTCATGAAATGCATAGGGGTGTTTTGATACATGTAATATATAGTGACCAGGTCAGGATAGTTAGTATATCCATCATCTCAAACATTTATCATTTCTTTGTGTTGGGAGAATTCAATATCCTCCTTCTAGCTTTTGAAACTACATAATATGTTATTGCTACCTATAGTCATTCTATGGTGGTAAAAAACTCTACAATTTATTTCTTCTAGAATATATATACATACATTTTTTGAACAGAGCTAATTTTTTCTTCCTGAATTTTCCTCCCTCTTTTCCCATTTTTCCACTCTGTAGCAACACAACTTTGTCTACATTCTCCTTCCTAGGAGAAATTTTCTAATATTTGAGGACATCAGTCATATGGATTCTTACGATCTCTTCACATTAAATATTTCCAGCTTCCTCGACTGTTTAGCAGTATTGTTACCTACCATTTATCGAACACTTACTATATGCTAGTTAACATGTTAAGCACTTTACAGATATCATCTTGTTTAATCATCAGAACAAGCCCATGAAATAAGTATTGTTACCTCCATTTTAGTGACAAAGAAATAAGGTCCAGAGAATTAAGTAACGTGCTCAAAGACACACTGTTGGCCAATAGCAGATGTGGGATTTCGACGTGAGCTTCTAACAGTTTATTGAAGAGTCTAAATGTGGTGGAGTTTGATCATGAAAACAGTTTCTATCTTTCTCCAGTCTTTTTCTCCAGATGGAACTATGTTGACCTTCCCTTTCTTATTGGTGGGTGGATTCCTTACAGGACTCATGGGCACACCTCATAATTTCTGGGCAGGTTCCATATCTTGGAGTAGAAATCAGGGATGTTCCTGGCTGCCCCGAACAAACTTCTAACAGTGGCTTAGGCAATAAAGAACTTAATGATCTTACAGATACCTGGAAGTGGAGGAGGAGCAAGTCTGCTCTATAGCTCTTTGCTCTATAGCTCTTTCACTGTCTCTCACCTTGGAGTCCAAGGCCATTGGCTTTCCTTTGGAATGTCTTTTCTTCCCCCACTTCTGAGCTTAGTTCCTTTGCAGGGAAGGGTTGGAGAGGACAAAGTATCTCTCACTCAATGACCCATAGGTTCAGTCCCCTTTTTGTTGGTTGTTTCTGTTTTTCTTTCTCTCATGGACTGGCCTTTGAGTTCAGCTGAGTGGCAGCATCCAAATGCTGGCTTTCTGGGGCTGCAGGCATGATTTTGTTTTTAAGAGACTGGGACACCTTTCCATGGAACAATTCTCTGATATTGAAGAGTGAGGTCTGCTTGCCTGTTTGTATTTCTTCTTAGCACCTGCCACCACCTGTACCGCCAGGCTTCTTGATGCTTTGTCTGGTTATTTTGTCTGGTAGATTGCAATAAGAAAATGGCTCGAGGCTGAATTCCTTTCAGGGGGGGCTGTTGACCTATAGGGCAATCCTTGCTGAGCCAGATGGTGGAAGGTGGACTGATCCACTGCTGTTTCCTCACTCCACTTTGCCTTCTCACTCTAGTCATTATTGCAATTATTTTAATTTAAGCACACTCAACTGGAGGTTTGCTTAGAATATCTATGAACTGCAAATGGATCAAATCTTATCAAATGATAAGAAAATGGTTCAATAAAATGTAATTCAATTTTACAGTAAAATACTTTGAAATCATTAAGTCATGTTTTTAAAGGAATAGTTAGCTGCATAGGAATATGTTCACAATGTAACAGGAAAAGTGGTTAGCAGTTTATAGTATAATCCCAATTTTACTTAATACACATGAATATGCACACACATGTGTGCACTAAAAAAACTAGAAGAAATACAATATACTGTGAAAAGTAGTCTTGTCGGGTGGCAGAATTGTAGGTGACTATAATTTTCTTTATTATGGTGGGATTGTTATTTGTGTTTTCTTTATCCCCCTTTCTCTGAAACCAATATTGCATTTATAAGCAAGAACAAAATATTTTAATCTCATCTGAATTTTCAGCAAATCTGATACATTTTTTGCCACTTGTAATAAAGGTCATGATCTAAGACTTTTCCATTAGAAATAGTGTGGAGACCACTATGAAAATGAAAAATGAAAACGAGCAAAGAAATACCTATCTAAGCATTTCACCAGCTGTTAAAGGGATCTGTGGTTAAGAGTCACTGCTCTGTTATTTGTAATTGTGGAATATAATAATAATTCAGTGCACTATACAGTAAATTGAATATAGTTCTCATTCCATAGTGTGGCTTCATTTGTTCTCAATGAATCCTTTTGATGTCTTAAAAAGTTTGACATAAAAAATTATTTCTGCTGTCACAATAGATTCAAATTATTTTTTAAACCAACAAGTTCACTCCTAAGCAGATGTTGGACTCAGGAATGAAATGCTGAAGCCTTTTCATGCAGGTAACCACAATATCAGTGACTGATTCTCCTGGAGACCCTCTCAGTTTGCTTGGGGGTGGAGAGGAAAACTTGCTCACCAAGAAACCGTTCTCCTTACTACTTTAAAGGTTGTCTTTCCCTGTCCTCTTGGGAGGGAGGCTGGGTAGTAGCAAGTGGTAGCAGGGTCAGTTCTGTATTTCTTAATAGATCAGAGAAACATCTCAATTGTTGGCAGCTCTCTTTAGAAACTACAGACCTTAGCACCTCTTTGTATCATTTTTGGGTCTTAATTGTCAATTCAGGGTCTACAGGAAAAGGCCAAAATATCCTGTTACACTCTTAGGCACTATGTGACATAGACTTCATTATTTTCCTCGTCTCACATATATTACTAGAAGCATTATTAAAGTATATTGCTTCTCAGAGTAAATTTCCTTTCACTGAGCTTTTGTGACTTTCCAATTCAGCTGTATGAGAGACCAAAGAAAATTGTAGGTTAGATACTATGAAGCATCTAGCACAGTGCCTGGCTTATAGTTGATGGTGAAAAAATGGTAATCATTTATTCCTTTTCATTTTCAAGGTCAAATGATTTAAGTATTGTTCCTGCCTGTTGAACTCTTTTAAAAATCAGTGTACCGAGGTTCAGTATTGCTCCTTTTGATAATGACAGCTCACTTTGGGGCACATATTCCTGGGAATACTTTTGGCAACAAGTAACCTAATGTCAACAAACACCAACTCAAGTGATACAGTATTTCATTATTTCATTTAACAAGAAGTTTGGGGGTTGGCATTTCCAAGTTTGGTGCAGAAACTCAGTCATGTCTTCAAGGACACATCCTATTGTGGTTCTGCTCTGCTGTTCTAAGCATATTGCTTTTTCATGCTGAGCTGTGCTGCTTCGTGGTTGCTAGACAATACATCAACTCCAGATAGTGTGACTACGTTTGAAGGGGAAAGAGAGGGTGCAAAGAACTTTCTTTTTATCAGTGGCTCATCATCAGGGAGATAAAATGTTTTCTATAATGTCTGCTCTTCCAAGGAGAAAACCCTTGGCCAGAGCTGAGTTATATGGCTACCTTGGCTGCAAGGTAGGTTGGCAAGACAAATTTCTTTTCCTTTTTCTTTTTCTTTTTTGAGTCAGGATCTCTGTCACCTAGGCTAGAGTGCAGGGTACAATCATAGCTCAGCGCAGCCTCAACTTCCTTCTGCCTCAGCTTATTGAGTAGCTAGGACTGCAGGTGTGCACCACGATGCCTGGATGATTATTTTTTAAAAATGTTTTGTAGAGACCAAGTCTCACTATGTTGCCTAGGCTAGTCTCGAACTCCTGGGCTCAAGTAATCCTCTCATCTCGGCCTCCCAAAGTGTTGATTACAGGCGTGAGCCACTGCACCCATCCAAAGCGAGTTTCTGAGGTTTTCATCCTTTATAGTTTAAGGTAGCTAAGGGATAAACAGGGAATGGTTTTGAACTAGAAAATCAACAGCGTCTGTTGCAGTGGGGATGTTGGGTAGAGGGAAAAAAAGGTAATTTCACCTTTTCACTTTTTTGATGATATGTTTTAATTCAATTAAGTGTTTGGAGAAAGAAAAATTTATTTTTAACTGTGGCTTAAGTTTATAAATTTAGGACTGAAATGTTCATATTTATAGCATTTTCAGCATAGGCCTAAAGCAAATTATGTATACTTTCCTTTAATACCAAAAAATGTTGATAATAATGTCCCTTTTGTTTGTTCCTGGTGTTTAATCATGCCTGTAAAAGTCAACTTCCAGTCAGGGTGCAAATTAGAAAGTATACCCATCCCATGACCTTCCTGCCTTACCTCCTCTCACCTTCTCTTATGTGGTATCTAGATCTGAATAACTCCTTGGAAGAAGAAAGAGGGCTGAGTTCAGGCTGAGTTCAGGCTTCTTCTAGGAATAATACAGTATGCCTGAGGTGGCCATACTCATTGGGGCTGCATATTTTGGGAGAAGTGTTTTTCTCATCACATGAAGGAGAATGGAATAGTCAAATAACTTATGTTTGAGTCCTTGCTATGTGCCAGACCATGGACCCTATTCCAAGATAGAAAAGAAAGAAAAAGGAAAGGAAGGAAGGAAAGAAGGAAGAGGGCGGGGAGGGAGGTTCATTATTTCCTAAGATAAGTTCACTACCTTGGGGTCTTATCCATCTCCAAGGAGATGTTAGAAATCTGCAATAGGAACGCTCTGGATGCTGGTACCTGACAGGTTGGTGACCCAGGATAGGCTCCTGCTTCCTCCTCTGTCCCCAGCCTAACCCTATAGGTGCCAGAGAGGTTACAGAAGCGTGCAAGTCTGAGAAAGTCAAAACCAGAGAAATCCCTGGGGAAAGAAAGTGAGGATGGTACCTGGTGGGGAGAAATGAGAGTGAGGCAGAGGAGGTTTGTGCTCAACCATTTGGGTGAGGCTGAGCACAACCTTCCCCCCCACCTTTCTTTACTTCCTTGGGCAGCTCAGGGCCTGCCCCTTGAGGAACTAACAGCAGCATTTGTTTTATGAGGTTATCATAGGGTAGGGATAACATCAGGGAGTCAACAGAGCCAGTTAACCAGTCCACTACTGAGCATTCCTTTTTCTCCCATTCCCTGTCCTGAGCAGTTAGGCGATTACAATCATGGGAAAATTTATCTTGAAAAGCAATGCCTGGAATGGAGAATAAAGTTTATCTTAGAACCAGGATCATGCTGAGAGGGGGCAATAAACAAGGGGTGTGTGTGTGTGTGTGTGTGTGTGTATGTGTGTGTGTGTGTGTGTGCGCGCGCGCGCGCATGTGCACGCACACGTGTGTAGGGACCAGTGGTCAAGCTTGGATTATGATTCAGGGGAATTTCTACCTTGTCTTGGGCCATATCCTTTCCCTCCTTAAATCTGACAAGGATAACACAGGCTTGGGCCTGGACCTCAGCCCCTCCCACAAGATACACATTTCTAGACAACAAAGGGGCATAGTAAAACTCCCAGAGGAAAATGAGCTCACATCTAAGGAGCATGGTACAGTGAAAGAGAAACAGCATGCTAGGCAAGCTGCCCGTATAGAGCAGATAACTGGTGCCTACCAAATGCCTTATTTACCATGTTTCAGTCTTCCTTGCAGCCTTCCTTCCTAGTTTTAGCTAATGGGATGTGAGTTTTCCATTTTTCTTTTCTTTTTGCTATGATTTTGTGACTTACAGTGAAGAACTCTAACATGGTGGAGCTTCCATGTGGTAGCAGTCTGGGTCACAGCTGCTAGAGGGCCAGGAAAGCTTTTTTGTGTGAGCAACGGAAATTTCCAGGATTACTTGTTACTGCAGCATACCCTCTCATATCCTTACTATTACATTACTATAGGCACCAGAAATAATCACATAGTTCATGAACTTAAAATAGGCACAATAAAAAATAACTTCTGAGAGAGTAGATATTTGTGACATGATGCAGTGATAAGAATTTATAAAAGAGACATGCTAGATATACTGATATTAAAAAACAATGATTAAAATAAATGAGATGAGATACCTAGTACAAAGTGTATATATTAGTTGAAGAATTAATTAGTGAGCTACAATATCAGATCAAGAAACTCCTCCAGAAGTTAGGAAAGGAAATGAAGGGACAAAACAAAACAAAAAAGAGGGCAATATAGATAATTGATGACCGTGAACTATGAATTGAGGACTACAAGGAACTCAAATTTGCATCAGCATTTAAAAATAAAACAGAAACAAGAAAAAGTAAAGCAAATATATGTCTGGCCTCAAAAGATCTAGGTTCCAGCCCAGCCTTTATGCTAACTTGCTATGGACGTTGGACAAATCATTTAGCCTTTCAAACTCTCATGTCCTCAACCTACAACCTCTTAAAGAGAAAGGATGGTTTTGTAGAAGAAGTCAGACAGCTTAGGGCTGATTCTTAACTCAGTCACAATCTCTGACACTCTTAGAATATGAATTTCTTTAGATGTCAAATAAAGGCAATAATACTGATCTACCTAGTAAGTTTCTGGGACACAGTAGGTACTTCACTATACTTCCCGTTTCCTTCATTTTAGGAAAATCCTAAGTCAAAAATTAAGGTTCTTGTTCAACATAGTTCTCTTACAAGTGAAGAAACTGGAAAATAGAGAACTTGTGTACCTGGCAGAACAAATATTCACTAAGGAAGTGTCTGGACCATGACTGGTATTCAGTTCTCTTGAGGTTGAGGTTGTTGATCCCTCCATTGATCGCTTGTTACTCACTCTTGAAGCTCAGCTTAACCTGAAGAATAGGTCTCTCTTTGAGCAAATTTTATTATTCATAAATTATTTGTTTTTTCATTCAGTTAAATGAAGTAGATGAATTTCACAGAAACTGAGTGAGAGGTGAGTGATTGCTCCAGAACACCAGAAAAGCTGGCGGCCATGGGTTAGAATCTTCTCCTCTTACAAGGAAGGCTAGGGTCAAGTGAAAGAAAAAAATGCAAATACATGGATATATCAGGCCAGTGATAAAGAATGTTGCTCTCGTTAATATCAACAGCAGTGATTGCACTCTATTCTGTTACAAACATAGTAGTACGTGATCAATTAGAAAGCATTTAAAAAATGTAGCCAGGCATAGTGGTGCATGCCTGTAATCCCTGCACTTGGGGAGGCTGAGATGAGAGGATCTTGGGCTCAGGAGTTCGAGACTAGCTTGGGTAATATAGTAAGACCTTCTATCTACAGAAAAAAAAGAAAGAAAGAAATTTAGCTGGGTGTAGTGGCAAGTGTCTGTAGTCCTAGCTACTTGAGAGGCTAAGGCAGGAAGACCACTTGAACCCAGGTGTTGGGAGCTGTGGTTGAACAATGATTATGCCACTGCACTCTAGTCTGGGTGACAGAGACCCCAGCTCAAAAATTAAAAAAAAAAGAAAGAAAATATTAAAAATGTATAAAGAAGAAAAATAACCAAGAGTGGCACCATTTAATCAACATTACTTTTTGCTCTGGTAAGTTTCTATTTTCTTTTCCACTGAAGTATTTTACTGAACATATTTGAATAATGAATTTTATATTCAACATGGTAACATAAGTACTTTGTAGTCTTCCTAATATAGTATAAATGACTATGTAATATTTTATTGAGACTAGCAGTTTATTTAACCATCACTTTGCTATTATATCAGCAATGTAACAAATATCTTTATGAATAAAGTTTTTTGTATTAAAGATTACTAGACTATATAACATAAACTTTTGTAATGCTCCAAAAGGATCATATTCAGTTTATACATGAACTGTCATTTTAAACTTTGAGATTATTTATTACATTTAAATTTAAAGCTATTTATTATACTTATTCATATTTAAAAGAAAATAAAAATGATTTTTTAAATTACTGGAGTAATATATGATCACTGTAAACATTTTACATGATGTAGAGATGTATAAAATTAAAAGTGAAATTATCCCATAACGTTATTTCCCAGAGTAATTACTGTTTATAGTTTGTTGTATATTCTTCCAGATTTTTGATATGCATATACTGACATTTATTGCAGTCACTGTCAGTATTAAACACATGTATAGCGTTTTGCATTTTGTTTTTTTCATTTATTGTGATATCTTTGACATCTTGTCACATTGGCATATGTAGATCTACCTCATTCTTTTTAATAGCGGCATGGTATGAACATAACACAGTTTCTTCATCCCATCTCTTTTGATGGACATTTGGGTTAGTTCCAAGTCCTTTCCTGTTACAAACAATACTGCAGTGAGTGTTCTTGTATATATGGTTTATGTTTAATGAGCACTTACTGCTGTGAAAATGCAACTTTGAAAATAATTGTTGGCAAGATGATTCTCTCAGTGTGCTGAAACGTACAATATTTAAATGCCATTAAATTTTAAAATTTGAATTGAGTCATTTCCATTAAAACCAGGTTAAAATCACAGTGCTCTTTTCCTCTTATATAGGAATGAATCCTCTTGCTCCAGATGGGACATAAAGCTCCTTAAATTGAAATTCATTGCACGGGGGCTCTGATGGCCCTTAACAGATGGAAGAACAATCTCATTTGGGTGGTTATGTAATTCAGTGATTATCATGGAACCCTTCAGATAGCATCAGACAGAAGGTGAACAGAGTAAGGCTCTGCAACAAAGGCAGGTGACACAGCTGTGAATTCACTGTACTTGTTTCTTTGTATTTATTTTCTGGCATCAATAAGACTAGACTCAGATCTGAGCGGTATAACATGGTCTGGTCTAATGACTAACCTCGGGATCTTAGAAATCCAGTTCTGGGATGCCAGTTGAAATTCCAGTAGTTTCTTGTAGATGACCTTGAGAGGATCATTCCATCTCTCCGAAAGCCTCAGTTTTGCAAGTATGCCAGACAATGCCTCTAGTAGGAAGGTATGGTATTAATATTCATTCATTAGATATGTATTGAGTGTTATGTGCCAAGAACTGTACCAAATGCTAGAGAGATATAGCTGTAAATAAAGTGGATGAGAATCTACTTCTATTTTTCTTAAAGTTGACATTGTTACCTTCCTCAGCTGAAAGTTATAAATTGATCTACTTAAATTTAGTTAACGTATTTCACAAAGTTTAGCTTTTATGTATTGCATTTTCTTGGTAATATAGGCTTACACTATGGCAAACTTATTAACCAAATCAAAAGACACTTGTTTGAGCTTATACATGCAACAAAGTTCTATTTTCCTGCCTTATATTATGACTGCATTTTACTAAAATTAGAAGTCATTATTTCAACACATACTGGAACCCACTCTCCCTTCCTTCCTTCCTTCCTCCCTTCCTCCCTTCCTCCCTCCATTCTTTCATCTGCAACAGTCCCCAGAGCAAGCATCTAGAACAGCAACTGGCCTGTTGTAGGTAGAAAATACATTTTGATTGACTAGATTTCTATAGATATTTATTGTCTAAATTTCAGGCACTAGGATAGCTCTCAAATATGCAAGAATAAATTAAATATAATTTCTGCTTTCTAAGATCGTATATCTAGCTAAAAGATAGGCCTATCAACCAGAAATATGATGGATACTTTAAGGATTACATGCATAGGGCATCTATCTCCATCTTCCCAACTAAAGTTGCCATTCCTCCTTTTTCTTTTTCTATTCAACTTACCCCAGACTTTAGAATTATCTAAAATTGGCAGACCAGATAAATCAAAATAACTTTGTGTTCGTATGTTTGTTTGTTGGGGAACCATTTTCTATCCTTTTCAAGAGTATGTTTGGAGGCAGCACTGGTAAATGTTTTATACTTGTTTGCAAAGATGGTATAAATATTTCAGGACACGATTGAGCTTTGCTCATTAAAGTCCATTTTCTTGTCTCTGGATACAAGAGTTTCTAGCTGTGGAGAGAAAGTGTCATTTAAAATAATTGTGACGTTTCTAATTCTATGGCAGTAATGATAAATGGACTTTTTCTGCTATAGTAGATTTTGATGAACTAATTTTTAGTTAAAATAATGATAACTTTTGTTATCAAGAATCCCTTAGCCTAATTTTATTTCTGTTTTTTTAACTTGCTCCCAGCTAAAGGATGTAATGGGCTAGGTAAATCAGAATCATTTATTTTTCAAATCAATTGCACAATTTGAATCTCTGTTCTCAGAGCTGAATTTTGTAGTAGGGTTGCTAGATCTAAATCTTCCTTCTCGTATTTCTGCATATTAAGAAAAACAGTGAATGAGCAAAAAGTTTCTTTGGTACTTTTTGTAGAATAACATTTAAATGTGTAATAATGAATGCATGAAATTTTAATTTCTCCTTAGGTCACTTTTAATGTTCTACCCATAGATGGCAGCAAGTGACCAGTCTGCTCAGGTGCCGAGCGTTCTCTCCAGTCCTTATGAGGGTTCTGTTGTAAACCCAGGGTAAAGGGAAGTATGAGGAAGAAAACAGATCACATCTCTGGTGATTGCTTCATTTTGTTGTGTGAGATGTGGTGCTTCTCTTCAGATCTCGAGAACTTTGCTGTGCTTTGCTTTTTCTTCTGAGGCTTAAGGAAGAAACTCCAGTAGCATCCAAGAAAGGTCCAGGCCATTCTGGGAAGGCATGAAGATGGGGGCTTCCCTGGATTGCCCGGTGCCTTCTGCCTTGGCTCCTTCGCTTCTGCACATCATGAAATGGAAGTTCTCCTGAAAATTCAGCTTTGCCCATTTAGTCCCTAGTGGATCTGGAGTTCCTCGTCTCTTATTTTTCAACCTCCCAGCAAATTATATTCTTGGGCAGCCCATATCTTGAGTCTTGGTGTGCACCACTGACCCCATGAGGTCAGAGAGTCAACCTGCATGTGACTTTAAACAGAATTACTCAAGGTAGGTATAAGCTGGTTGATACGTATTTATACATTTATTCTGGGTTTATTATTTGTTGAGTGCTATGCCAAATACTTTATTTACATCAACTCATTTGCTTCTCACATAATCTCTACAAATTAGATATTATGAATCCCATTTGACCAATAAGGAAATGGAAGTCAATTAATTTGTTCAAAGTCACAAACCCACTTTAAACTGCTTTGGCGACTTTAAGGAGGCTCCCTTTTAGGATGTGGTAAGACTTTGACCTTCTCAGACGGTATGTACTGCCATGTGTATAATGACAAATATAAATGTTCCATACCCTTGAAGACTTTACAGCGGCAGGGCTTACACAAATGAAAAAGATAAAGCAGCAGAATTGGATAATTGTGGCCTTTGGAAGGCACTAGAATAAAAAGAATGTCATAAGGTTTCTAGGTTTTTATAGAATCAAAGTTTGGGTAGAAATGGAGGTTAAATAAGGTTCTGTTCGAACTCAAAGTGTAATATCCTACTCTTCCAGTTTCCCTTGGTTGATGTAACATTGGGAACTTGGCCAGTGTCTTCACATTGCAAGGGCCAAGACGTAGTGAACTGAATCCTCAAACTCTTACAGGAATGTAGGATCTGGGTCTACTATCAGAGTGTCTCTGGCTGGGTAAGTTAACCTGAAGCACCAATGGTAGATATTTTATAAGAATTTATAACTTACAAATGACCTACAAGCACATGCAAAGATGCTCAGCATCATTAGACATTAGGGCCACACACATCAACACCACAGTGAGATGCTACTTCACGCCAACTTCGATGGCTAGAAGGAGAAGTCAGATAACAACAAATATTGTTAAAGATCTGGAAAAATTGGAACTTTCATACACTACTGGTGTAGAATGAAAAATGATGCAGTCACTTTGGAAAACAGTCTGGTGGTTCATCAGCTGATTGAACACAGAGTTACCATAGATCCCTGCAATTTCAATTCTAGATTTATAACCAAGGGAAATGAAAACATTTGTCCTCATAAAAATTTGTAGTTGGATGTTCATAGCAGCACTGTTCAAAGTATTCCAAAATGTGGAAACATCCATCAGTTGATCAATAGGCATATTCATACAGAGAAATATTATTTAGCAATGATAATGAATGAAGTACTGAATCATGATACAACATAGATTCACCTTGAAAACATGATATTCTGTGAAAGAAGTCAGTCACAGGAGACCACATATGATATGATTCTATTTATCTGAGATCTCCAGAGTAGGCAAATCTGTATAGACAGAAAGTAGATTAGTGGTTGCCCAGGGCTGGGGTTAAGATGTGGGGAGACTGGAGGGAACAGCTAATGGATATGGAATTTTTCTTTGGGGTGATAATAAAAAAGTGATAAATTCGGTTGTGCCAATGGTTGCCCAACTCTGTAAATATACTAAAAACCATTGCATTAAACACTTACAATGGGCAAATTGTGCGACATGTAAATTACATTTCAATAAAGCTGTTAAAAACAAAAGAATCCGTTATCTGCTACAGCTACTTATGTAGAATTTATTTGCCAGGCACCATTCTAAGCACTTTGCATATGTTAACTCTTTACATCACATCACACTCTCACCAGATAGGGGATTTAACCTTGCCTATTTTACGGATGGGGAAGCCAAGACACAGGGGGCTGAAGGGTCTTGCCCAAGGTTACTAAGTTTACAAGAGAGGCTGTGTTAGAATCTCCTGTATAGACAAGGAAGGGCTCCAGAAGCTCTTCTCTTACTCATCGGCCATCCTGCCTGTGAGAGAGGAGGTCTTTGTGTGCGATCATCCAGTTAAACCTCCTTTCTTCATTTATGTATGATAAAACAAAGCACATGTAGGGTGAAGCTGGCACAGAGCCAAGTCTACTGCTCTAGGTCTGGGACTCTATTGCATCATGTCACTTAGGTTTTAAAGTGTTGGCTAAGACAAACTCAGAGCCTCCATATACACAGGAGATGGTTTTTGCTTAGCATTTATTATTGTTATTTTTGAATCTGAGAGATGAGTTGTGTCAAAATGCATAGATGGTGGTGCTGGGGTGTTAAGAAAGGAGAAAAATGAAAGAGCAGGCAACAAAATTGGTCGGAGATTTGGGAGTTTCAGAGGTAAAGTGAAATAATATGCCAGCATGTCCATGAAATATTTCTTGTTTCACTCTTCATTATATATCATCAAAAGATTTCAAGGAAACTAAATTTGGAGAAAGATCTTGCTTGGAGTTAGGGTGGTTCTTTTTTATTTGAGAAACTATTAGGTATTCCACATTCCATTTCTGTTTCACTGTTAAATCTAATGATGAGGTGAGTGGATAGCAGGCCATGGAGAAAAATGGGAGAAGCAGAAACAAACCTTGACGTTCTATTAAAGTGACAAAGTCCCAGAGCAGACATGTCTAGTCCACGGCCCATGGGCTGCATGTAGCCCAGGACAGCTAGTAATGCAGCCCCACAAAATCTTTTAACATCATGCGTTTTTTAAGCATTTGTTTTCTTTTTGACCCTGTGCATAGTTTCATTTTTGAAATTCACAGTGATGTCTTATTCATGACATCACTTTTTGGCAGCACATACATTTGTGAGCAGCTGTTTTCAGTTATGAAGCATAAGAAGAGCAAAATTAGATCAAACATTTCTGATGAGCACCTTGAGAACTCACTAAGAACTGCAACCACTTTCAGAATCAGACATCGATAGATTAGTTTTACAAAAATGAGGTCAAATTTCCTATTAGTTTTACATTGTTCTCATTTTTAAAACTTTATAATAAAAAATAAAAAAGTCTTATTGTTGCGTATCTACATTATTATGTATCTAATTATGCACATACACTGACTATATTATATAGTTTACGTGCAGCCCAAGACAATTCCTCTTTATTTGATGCGGCCAAGGGAAGCCAAAAGGTTGGACACTGCTGTCCTAGAGTATCAAAGGATGTCTTCTGAGTTTGTGCACAATCAACTTCTGCTCCATTGTTTCTCCTTATGGTTACCTTTCCTGTGTCATTCTCTTAACTAAATTAGCCTTCTACAACAGACCTCTGTCAGCTTTTGTGCTCCTCCTTGTGTGTCTCCTTGTGGTATTAGCAGTGAATTTTCCCCTGTGGTCCTCTGAGTTTTCTTTGAGGCTGAACTATTTTTCTGTTCTCTGGCATTTCAGTCATCCTTCTTGAATTGTTCAATTGCTCTGCTCATTCCCACTGCTGTCTCTTAAATGGCTCAAAATGGAGCACAGCTTCAAAGAGCACTCTGATATTTGTAGTCTTACATGTGATTTGTAACCTTGAAGGTTTCCCTCGGAGGAATTTATATATCTGTGGGCAATGTTAGATCACAACACGTTCAAAAGAACATTGCAGTGAATGTGTGGATGCAAGACATGGGGGAAGAGCAAATCCATGTGAATGTAAACAAAATAAATTTGAGGTGAGCAAGGACAATAATAACAAAAACTAAGGATACAAGGAGGCATACTGTGAAACAGTGATAAAAGACAAATGATAGCTGTAGTCAGACTAGCAGAAAGTGCTAAAGGTTGGGTGACTCAGTTTGAATGAATGAAAGCTCATGATGATGGACAGATTGAGAGAAGTTTTCCCACAAGTCAGGACAAGCCTCCAGGTCCAATAATTATTCATAAACCCCTATTTAATATATAATCAACATGAAAACAACAGTGATAGCCTTTCAGCTTAATTTAGGTGAATATAAGAGAAAATGTTTTCTATAATTGTGTATAAAAGTATCTGGGACAGCCGGGCTTGGTGGTTCAGCCTGTAATCCCGTGCTTTGGGAGGCTGAGGTGAGTGGATTGCCTGAGCCCGCGGGTTGGAGACCCGCCTGGGCAACTTGGCAAGACCTCGTCTCTACAATAAATAAAAAAATTAGCCGGGTTTGGTAGTGCGCGCCTGTAGTTCCAGCTACTTGGAAGACTGAGGTGGAAGGATCACTGGAGTCCAGCAGATTGAGGCTGCGGTGGCCGGGAGCGGCCGCTGCACTCTAGTCTAGTCTGGGCGACAGAGTGAGACTCCAACTCAAAAAAAAAAAAAAAATCTGGGACAATAAAACAAGCTACAGCTTAAATCAGGTGGACAATCTTGATCTTTTCGATTCAACCTTCCATCATCATCCCTTTTAATGACAGTAACAATAATGACGACAGCGGGTTACTATTGTTATGGGACTGGGTTTGGATTAATATATATCTATAGAAAGTCCTTCGTTCACTCCCATCAGTTCCAATTTACTGCCTCTAAGTCCCTTCCTGGTTTTGAACCAGATGGAGAGCACAGGTAGCAGCTGACAGGTAGTGGGTTGGCTGCCCAACAACCATATCCCCCTTTTCTCATGCTCAGAACTCAAAAATCTTTTTAAGTGACAATGTGCCCAACCTCAGGGAAGGATGTGACTCACCTATGCCAAGCCACAATTTTAGTCTTTCCTTTGACAACGAGTGGCTCAGGGATGAGCGTATGACTCACTTTAGTCTACTGAAACTTTAGCCGTTAAAGAATTCTGGGGAAAATGTTGCTCCATGATTGAAAAGGAGTAGCAGAGTGAGAAATGCATTTTGTCATATTCTACTTCCTTGTGTTTGGATGTAGTTGTGTGAAGAAGTGACATTCGCAGCCTTGCCATTCATTTTGTGCTCAAAGAGAGCTACTACTGACCGATGGAAGAACAGAGAGACAGCAAGAGCTCAACTTTTGCTGACACCATGAGCTGCTGGAATTGTCTACCTCTGGACGTCATGTTTTGTGAAATAAATATCTACTATTTGGACTGATTTTATTCACTTATTTCCTTCCTCTTGGTTAAAAGCATCCTACCTGATATGAATGCTTTAATAATTTAATATTTGCTGCCACAAACATGAAAATAGCCAATACATCCATCTGGGGTGTATGCAGTGAGCTTGTCCCAACATCCCCTGAGGCAGAGCTTGCTTTCTGTTTCCTGGCATTTCAATCATTTTAATCATCTGATTTTGTGCACATGCATTACAGTCTTACAAATAAAGTCCCTGAAGAGAAAAACAAAACCAAATTAAAAGTTTGCTTAAACAAATTGATTCTTTAAAATCCTTTTGGAGTGAAAGCTGATGAAACAAATGTGTCTCCAGTGCTAGGGTGTTCGGGGCTGTTATACAGGGCAAAAGTCCAAGAAAGGGGAAAAAAACTTTCAACAAAAGAAGCACACATGAGTAATTAGGGACTCGGGAAAGGGAGTTCAGATTGCAATTCCAAAACTGTGCTTTTGTGCCAAGAAGCGCGCCTTCAGAGCAATGAGGCAAGTTAATTTCCAGGTCACATTTTACAGATTGGCCCTCTTCATTTTGCCATCACTGAAAATCCCAAACAACCAACCGCCAGCTCCCACACAAAACAGAAAAGCAAAACAAACCTTTGATGTGCACTTTCACTTAACAGCTATACATAACACTGCAGAGGTGACCCTGATGGAAGTTACACCTGGGGTGGGAGTTCCATGTAAAATGAAATACTTGACTAATTAGCTTAACAAACTAGCTGCCAGCGGAGGGCAAGACACCACACTAGGGGCTACATGAGATTCAAAGATAAGGCACCAAACTTTTATTCTTAACATATGCAAATGCCACTCTAGCACAAAATGTAAGGTTGTAAGCTCTATAAGAGAAATCCAAGGTCATGTGCTATGGGAGATACCAGATGAGAGAGATTCCATCCCAGCAAGAGAACGAGAGATTGTTTCATGGATTTGTGAGCTTTTGAAGTAAGCTTTGAAGGTTGGGTAGTATTTGAACCCAGGAGAGCTAGAGAAAATAAAAGACTCCACGCAGAATAAACATGTTGTTACAGAAGAGCACTGTATTTTAGTTTAGTTGGGACATGGAGACAGTGTAATGGATGTTACAATCAGAAGAACAGAGAGAGTGAAAGAGTTGGGTAAGGTTCATTCTATAGTCAGTGGGGAGTCATGGAGTGTTTAGGAGCAGGGAACGACATGTTTAAAGCTGTACTTTAGGGAGATCAAGCCAGCAGCGATAAGTGGAGATAGAACCACATTACCAGTTGGGAAACTGTTATGATACTTCAGATAAAATACAGTAAGTCCTTACTAAGATTATGAAAATGAAAGTGAGTGGGAGCATTGACCAAAACCCAAACATAGTTGATAAACTGCAGCAAATGAGCAGAACAGGGAGAAAAAATTTCACCCAGGCTTGCATCTATAATGTGAGTTTCTGAAAGGGCAAAGTACCCTCCCTGCCTAAAGGTTTGTTTTCATTAACATCAAACTGTTCTAGTGAATGTCTTTCTTGTTATACAAGTTAACTGAAGCCCCTTGTGATTCTAATGTCTCCATCAATGGACTCAACAGGCCGCTTTGGAAGATTCTTGGCCCACTGACTCTCTCTGGCAAGCTGTCCTTGATGAGGTTAACAATGGCGCTGGTCTTGGCAACAGTGGATAGCCATCCATGGAAACCAGAACTGGGACCAGCAGGACTCAACTTCCAATACACTTCATTATTAATCCTGTTCAGTTTTAACATGTGCTAATCTCCCTTGAAGGCAGTCTCCTAAAGAAAGTCAAAGACAATGTGAGAAACGGTGTGTACATACGTGTAGTCACCTAGGAAATACAGTCCCAGTTCCTCGGCTTGAAGGACAAGGGTCTGCTGAGGCCAGGGCAGGAATGACAGGGTAAGTATTGAGGGTTTCCAAGGGGAGGTAAAATCCAGGAGGGAGCATAGTCCAGTCACCAGTCCTTCCTGGTTTGTACTAGAGGACTAGGCTTTACTTGAGGACTAGATTTTACTATCCTGGGTTTTAATCTTACTAATGAAAATGGTATCTCCTTACATAGGTCCATACAATCTGGTACCTTGCTACTGGTCCAACATCATCTCCTGCTATCAGCCTATGAACACCCTGAATTTTGGCCCTGCTGGAATTGAGCCTCAGAACTTGATATGCTAGCTCCGTATCTCCCTGTCTTGCATCTGTTGCTTGCTCTACCTGGAATGACCTCCATTCCTTTGTCACCTCACAGGCCAGTGCAAACATTATCTCTTTAAAGCACTGCAGGGCCCCTAGCATGCATGATCTTTTATTGCTACAGAGCACACACCTTCTGTTATGAACTGTTCCTGCATCATCTCTGCATACTGCCTTCCCTCAGGGCTGGAGCTGCCCTTTATTTATCTCTGGATCTCTGGCCCAGCTCAGAGATCGCACACGGAAGAGAGGCAGTGCATAATATCGCGTGAAGAAATAAAATCTTTGGTTCACTGATGTTCACCAACAGGAGTAGGCTAATGTCTTACATAATGGCTATTCCTTCTCGATGTATCTGTTCTAACATTCACTAACCTGTGGCTCTTCTTATTAGAGACTGACCTAGCTGGCACATTCCCTGGCCTTCATCTAGCCCTTCTACTGACTTAGATTCCGACGTATGTTCTTGTTTGGCCCTTTTGTTGGGACGTAAAAGAAGCCACTCAAAAAAGATCAAGGAAAAGAACAAGTTATTTTAAGGACGCGGCTATTTTGCAGCATCCAAGGGCAGGAAACAAACGACAGCTGGCTCCCTGCGAACTAGAACTAGGAACTGGGAAACTGCCCATCCACCCTTTCACCAGGTGTTTACTGAGTGCCCATTGCATCTGGAGCTGTTCTGGAAGTGAGGAGTCAGTGCAAAAAGGATACAGTGCAAGTCCTCACATTCTAGAGGATGTCTGCTGACAAGGCAGACAAGGACAATATACATGGAAGTGAATGACAATGTCAGAAGACAGTGCTTTAAGAACAATATAAGAGAGAAATGTGATAATTAAAAACTAGATGCATTTTTACATTGGGTGGTCAGGAAAGTTCTCTTTGAGGAGGTGACATTTGAGTGGAGATCTGAGAGGCACAAAGGGGACAGTCTTGTGAAGATCTAGGGGGAAGAGCATTTTGGGTCAGGGAACAGAAGGGCAGGGAACTCAGGTAGGAATGCATTTGATGAGATCCATGAACAGAGAGAAAGCCTGGGAGGCTGTCCTTTGGGACTCCTAGGGGCCACAGAGGTCTTGTTTTGGTTACTCTTTTTGCAGTTGCTTATATTCCTCCGGCCCAGAAACCAGTGTGGCAGTTAGCCTTAGCTGTGTATCTTGACATTCCAGCATTAACCACGTCTACCAGCCGATCTCAGTCTCTTCTTTCACGAACAACCATCAGATTGGTTCGGCTCTTCTCCCTTTACACAGAGTCCTTCCTCACAGGCCAGAAGCCTGTGAGGGATTCTTGGCACCTTCCTTTCCCTTGTGTCCTAGTTGAAGCTCCTTACCTCTCTGGTTCTTCTTCCAAAATGCTTCTTTAGTCTTGCTTCTCTCCATCTCCACTGCCACCCACCCCCACCCCAGTTCAACTCACTATTGCCGCCCTCCCAATCAGCTGAATTATATTCATGGGCCTCCCTGTCTTCGTCTTGCTGCCCACAAATTCATTCTCCTTAAGACAGAGTGGTCTTTTAAAAAATTGCTAATTTGGGGAGGAGCCTGATTCACAGGGATGGAGCATGCTGGGGGGCGGGGTTTAAACTCTACCTCCTTGTTGGGAAATTTGATATACCTCTGGGGAAGTGTAAATGAGATGGTACTGATTGGAAGTTTTAGTTTTGTGACCAGTGTGGAGGCTGAACCCACCCCTTTAGCTCAAACTGATGCACTGTCTGTTTGCTCTTGTTAGCACAGGCTTGATTCTGTGCTTTTTCTTTTTCTTTCTTTTTTTTTTTTGAGTTGGAGTCTCACTCTGTCGCCCAGACTGGAGTGCAGTGGCCACTCCCGGCCACCGCAACCTCGACCTGCTGGGCTCCAGCGATCCTTCTGCCTCAGCCTTCCAAGTAGCTGGAACTACAGGTGCGTGCTACCACACCCGGCTAATTTTTGATTTATTGTACAGATGAGGTCTCGCCAAGTTGCCCAGGTGGGTCTCGAACCCACGGGCTCAGGCAATCCACTCACCTCAGCTTCCCAAGGAGCAGGATTACAGGCTGAGCCGCCGAGCCCGGCTGATTCTGTGCTTTTTCTAATAACTGTGTTCTTCTTCCCCCTCAGCCTCTCAACTTCCTTCACTGACCTGCTTATCTGCACTACTATTATTGGCCATTGAATATTCCTGTGCTCTTCTTGCTCTGCTCACCAGACTAGGTTCTTTCTAGAAGCTGCATCTACAGCTGTTGAAATCCTCCCTGTCAAGGGTTGCTTGGTGTAGCAAATAATAATACAGGATGCCCAGTTAAATTTGAATTTCAGATCAAACACAAAAATACATGTTCTAGTAACCCTGTGGCCCACATATTTCATGTTGTATCTGGCAATTCCATCCTGCCCCTTGCTAGAGTCTGTCCCTCCCCAGTGAGCGGAGCTTGTTCCAGATCTTCACTCTGGCCTAATCTGTCACAACTGACTGCAGTTAATAAGCCTATGTCTGGGTATTTCCTGTGATCTGTGCCTATGTAACAAAGCAAGGTATGCTCTCAGTTGGATGGCTAGGCGTTGGTAGAAAATGCTCTCATGCATCGTTCCCTTGGCACATTGAGTACCTCACCCAGGAGGAGCCTGTCTGGTCACAACATCCTTGGCTTGCCTTTGATGGTGTAGAGTTCTTCATTTATAATGTTCAAAAGATCTAGTCACCAAGAGGGCCTTTAAAATAGTTTTACTATGATAATGATGTGTACAATATACAATTTCCCTTTGATACCCTTTCCAGTCACTCCAGTAGTCGCACAGCATTAGAGTCTCAAAGAGCCTTTGATCAATGAGCTTTGCTGAATGATCTAATTCAAATTTATGAAATCTTTTCTGAAGATACAGATAGATCTTAGGACCCTCATTTTACAGATGAGGAAACTAGAGACAAAACATTTCCATTCTGCTAAGAGCTAATTTGCAGTGGTGTCAGGGGTCAATAAGTAAACCGATAATAAAATTTTAAACAGATAATATTGGAAATAGCTCATAGTCTGACACATTTTGCCACTGAGATAAGCTGTGAGTGTGGGGAAGTTCAGATGTGGAGGGGTGGTGAAAAGAGAGGTGAGCCTCTATTTAATGACCCAAAATGAAACAGTATCTTCACACTAACTCTGAATTCAACATTTTCAAGACAGCTAAAAGTTGATCTAACAAACTTTACTTAAATCAGATTCAAGTACATCAAAAGTTTACTTTAATGCAACCTGATCAATATCAAATTATACTTTTGGCTGAGATATTATATTGAATTCCTCCGTAGGGAGCTCTTGGCAGATGACTGTGATGTATCAGTTTCTTTAACTCTCTGTTTACATGCCATTTTCACCACTGGCAAACAGTACATACATATTTTTAAATGGGCTGCACAATAAACACAAGGGGATAATAAATGATGAAGACAGTACTGCTCAATCTCATTTGCTTTTGTCCGCATATTCCAGGATTCTTCAAGGATTCTAATTCTATAATTAGTGGCAACTTTTCTGACACTCATACTGACTTGCCAGATAGAACAGTGGTTAAATGTATCTCCACCCCCAATTATTGACAGTATTTTTCACGATACCTGGTTTGGTAGCAAGGATATTTCAAAATTCATCTTACCTTTGTGGAATGGATTACAGAGAGACGGTAGTCTCCTTCAGCTCAATAAGCAATTATGGAACAGTTTGACATTGATTAGAAAGCTGGATGTCCTTTAATTTCTTTATTGCTGAAACCATTAGGGTAGACCATAGTCTTTCGTAAATCAACACATCACACACAGAACTAATCTCAGGTTAGGTCAAGTTCCTGTCGATTGGATGAACCTTTTATTTCTCTAAGAGATTTGCTATGATGGAAGCATTGAGAGTGTTAGTTGGGCACCTCTTCAAGGTTTTTGAAACACATGTAAATTAAGCTCTCCTCTGTGGTTGCAGGTTGTTGAGTTCAAGCGACCAACATACTTCCTTTGGGCAAGGATGTCCAAACCCACTTAGGAGCAGTGTCTAAAGAAACACGTTTTTCTCTACTTGCAGTGATATCTTAGTCAATATTTGCCTTTTAGAGCAGATTTGGCTGGTGCCCTAGGGGACCTATTGGGTAGAGGGAAAATTGTGAGTTCTAAATTTCCATCTTCTATAGACTCAGCTAAGAGTGTGCTTTTCTTTTTAAACCCTTCTGGATGGCCAGTACCGGGTTTTTCCAGTCAACTTGAATAACTATCCACAAAGACAATGAATTTTAAGACATAAACAAGTATTTTAAGACAACATACAAGGCATAAAGAATTATTTTTTAATGTGTTTGAATGTGTTGATATCACCTCATTAAACAGTGTCAGAACATGGCCAGAAGGCAGGGGTCAAAGGAGTTGTTGCTTAATGAGATTGTAATGAGCAAACATTGAAGCTAGTTTTTTCCTCTGCCTATTCCAAAATTCATGACTTAATGGAATAAAATGTATTTGAGCTTGAGCTCTACAAATTTAAAGATATTTCTTAGGATAGTTGCTTTTCCTTTTAGTTTTTGATTGTGTCAAGAAGTAAAAGTTAATACATGTTCTTTTCTCCTTTATTGAAGCTGTGGTATGTAGTAGTTAAGAGTCTAGTAATCCTGCTATTAAAAAAAGTGTGACCCTGGACACAGTATGCAATAAATATCAGCTGTTATTATGATTTTTAATTGAGGATAAAATGAAGATTTGGATAGACATATTTCAAATTATGGAACAGGAACATTTTCATACTAATTCTTCAGTAGGGATGTACTTTGCATTTTATGGATTTGTTTGTAATAAACTGATTGCAAAGTACTGGAGGATATTTGCTGCATTTTGTTAAATCTAAAAAATTTAATGTGTATCATGATGAAATTATTATGAATGCTGATCTGTTAATTGAACATTTTGGTTTATTTTTCTAGCTCAAAATGAATCAAAGTGTCCCACTGATTTTTGACAACTTTATAACAAGTTTGGGGCAAACAGAATTGAAATTTGATGGCTCAGTTACAGTTCCAATCAGATATTAAAGGAAGATGAAGTATTTTATATATATATGTAGATTAACATGAAGTGAAGGTTAATAGAATAAGAGATTCAACAAAGTGCAATGATAAAAATAATAACAGCTAGAATTTTTTTTTTTTTTTTTGAGTTGGAGTCTCACTCTGTCACCCAGACTGGAGTGCAGCGGCCGCTCCCGGCCACCAAAGCCTCGCCTGCTGGGTGCCAGCGATCCTTCTGTCTCAGCCTTCCAGGTAGCTGGAACTACAGGCGCGCGCTACTACGCCCGGCCAATTTTTTGTTTATTGTAGAGATGAGGTCTCGCCAAGTTGCCCAGGCGGGTCTCGAACCCGTGAGCTCAGGCAATCCACTCACCTCAGCCTCCCAAAGGCGCGGGATTACAGGCTGAGCCACCTAGCCCGGCAACAGCTAGAATTTATTCAGCATTGTATGTGATCAGGCATCCTATTTAGAGTTTTATGTGCATTCATCCTTCTCATTATAGCTCATACAGAGAGTTATAATCGCTTACAACTCAATGAGGTAAGTACCATTCAATTCCTATTTTACAGGTAAGGAAACTGAGAAAGAGCTGTATTAAATGACTTGCTGAAGTCATATAGTTGATAAACAGTAGAACTGGGATTCTGATTCAGGTAATTTAGTGTCTGTGTAAATGCCTTCTAAAATGTAAGTACATGAGTTAATGTTTGTATATAATAGTAGTCTAATAAATTACAGTCATTTAACATAAATTGCCATATTATGGCATATTTGTGAGTTAGGGAGCATTTTGACTAAACTTATGAGTTAAGTGCATTTGAACTAAAGGTTAAGAAGAATAGATAACTTTGGATTTCTTAGTGATATTTTACTATAAACATTAATTCTAAAACAGTGCTGTTCAATGTACCACACATGTAACTTAAAATTTTGTAGCAACTAGTTAAAAAAGTGAAAAGAAACAAATGTTACTAATTTTAATAATATATTTTATTTGACCAAATATATCAAAAATATTAATTTAATATGTAATCAACATAAATATTATGAATGAGATATTACATTTGTTCCAAGTCTTTGAAATCTGGTGTGATTTTTGCACTTACTGAACATGCCAGTTCAGATTAGCTAGTGCCTACTAGCTAATTTACATGTGGCTAGTGGTTACTGAATTGGACTGAGCTGCTCTAATAGATCTTTTTAGGAAAGTAAATTCATAATTTTAATCTCATTTCAAAATGGTGAGAATAAGAAAGACTAGTCATGTATCCATATATTAATTTCTACGCTTTAGTACCTTCGTTTTCAGTTTAGCCAACCAGATTAAAAGCTACCGCTTAGCTGGGCTCGGTGGCTCAGCCTGTAATCCCACGCTTTGGGAGGCTGAGGTGAGTGGCTTGCCTGAGCCCGTGGGTTCGAGACCCACCTGGG
>NW_007246634.1:11761-14123 GCF_000164805.1 Carlito syrichta | reverse complement strand
TCGCCGGAGCCCAGCAGGTCGAGGCTGCGGTGGCCGGAAGCGGCCACTGCGCTCCAGTCTAGGCGACAGAGTGAGACTCCAACTCAAAAACAAAACAAAATAAAACAAAAGCTGCTGCTTAACCACACAAATGATATATCCTCTGGCAAGTAAGGGGGCACATCTCAGAAGGACAGTTTCCGTATGATCTTTTTATTTTGTCTAAGAGATAGAATGGAAGCAGACCTTTAGATGAAGCTAAACTTCCTTGGGAAAAATGAATGTCTAGAAGGATCCCTCGCAGAATAAGGCAGGACCAGATCACTAAAGAATTCACTAAGAGGGAACAATGTGAACTTCTCCAAGCCTTCAGCATCTGAGGAAGAGGATGGCCAGTTCAGAGATCCTTCTCTGTTCTTGATTTAGTTTTCAATCAGGCAGTAATGTATAGTTAATGGATATTTATGAAGGTTTTTGTTTTTTATTCTTCATTAATAAATCACTAATAAATGCTCATGAAACCCAAACAAACCGAGTATGTAATACTGAATTATGCATAGGGTTAGGGTTAGGGTTAGGGTTAGTCTATTAACAGGTACCACTGTTGATAGCTAGGTAGGCATTCTTCCAGACCTTTATCTATATGTTTATGCTTCTGTTTTTTCTTTCTATCTACATAGAAATTTTCTAGGCAAGGTGTGGTGGCTTACATCTGCAATCATAGCGCTTGGGAGGCTGAGGTGGGAGGATTCCTTTAGACCAGGAGTTTGAGACCAGTCTGGACAACATAGTGAGACTCTGTATTTACAAAAAAATTTTTCAAAATTTGCCAGGTATGGTGGTGCATGCCTGTATTCTTAGCTGCTTAAGAGTCTGAGGCAGGAGGATTACTTGAGTCCAGGAGTTTGAGGCTACAGTGAGCTATAACTGTGCCACTCTGTACTCCAGCTTGGGTGATAGAATGAGATCCTGTCTCAAAAAAAATTTTTTTTTTGTACAGAATGGGATTACCCCATACATATTGTTTTGAGCCCCCCTTTTGTTTAATAATACAGCAAAGTCTTTCTATGTATTTTATGTACTTTATATTTTTTAATGAATGCACAATATTACATGATGCAAATGTGCCACATTTATTTAACTATCTCTATTAATGTGCATGTCAGTTGTTTCAAGTTTTTATTATTGCAAAACTGTTGCAACGCATATCCTTTTTTGTCTATTATTACACATTTGTGTATTTCTGTTTGGCAGATCTACAGAATTAAGATAGCTGGGGAAAAGGTATGTGACTTTTGAATTTTGATAAGTTTTGCCAAATTGTTTAATGACCTGTCAGAAAAACCTTACCCTTTGTCTTCATCTGAAAGCAACAATATTCCCATTACAGGAAAGTGGTCAACCTTTCTAAGGAACAAGCTGTTTTCATTTTCCTCCGTGGATCTTATATTTTCATTAGCTAATATGTGTGGCTTCTACTGGGAAAAACATTGTTCTGCGTTGTGATTTCTCAAATAGGTAGTAAACCCAGAAAAAAATCAGTTACCCGGGATTTTATTGTAAGTTATGGACATTCCTTTGGTGATTCTCAAGTGCCAGAAAATAAACACCATGCCCCCCAAAGGTTTAAAGTCGATTTTGGAATCAGTAACTGATCTTTCAAGAAAACAGTGTGGAGTGATGACTCACTCACCTCATGCTAGCTGCCCTCTAGCTCTGTCCTTTAGAGGAAGCGTGACCCAGGGTCTACTAGTACTTTTCCTTCCCTCTCTAGAATTCCCCCAGGAGAGGAAGGATGCCTAGCACGTGCCAAGGTTAGACCCCCTTTCTCCTCTCCCGAGTGCTGTGGCCTGCAGCACACGGCCGGTCCTTGGCACAGAGTCACTCAGCGCGCATGGTAGATGCTTGGCGGCCACAGCCAGGAGCTGCGCAGTGTGGCAGCTGAGAGTCACACTGCAGCCTGAAAGTTGTGTTTTCGCCTGTGCGGTTACTCGTGTATTCTGTGTTGACACTCAGACAAAGCCCGCCTTCCCTTCTCTCCTCACGGGAGCTCTCAGGAAGACAGATACGCGGTTTGAGTGGAGCGAGACCGGATCCAGCAAAGGCAAAGCCTGGCCAAAGAGGGAGGAGGAGGAGAAAGAGGAGGAGGGACGGCGGCGCTCGGCAGCTGGGCGCGTGCTGCGGCAGTGGCCACGGCGGCACCGGGTACCAGTTGCTCGACCCTTGATCACTTTGCAGGGCTCTTTCTTCTCCCCGAAGTGAACTTCCGTGTCGCGAGTACAGATCCACAGAAGAAAGGTGTGGTCGGAGGTGGGCGGGCGGGGGGACGGGGGGAGTTGGCATGTCCGGTGTGGGAAGGCAACGGAGTGCCTGCTAGGATGCG
>NW_007246634.1:0-11123 GCF_000164805.1 Carlito syrichta | reverse complement strand
TGGGCGCGCGGTCCCCCTCGGTGGTTGGGCTTTTGGGTTTTGGTGGCGTGTCAGCCGAGGCTCTTCGGGAACAGGAGGGTATGAGAATGCTTCCCGTTGGACTTTCTTGGCTCAGTCTCTCTGAAGCGGGGGTGGGAGGGCCGCGAGGGGAACCCACGAGCGATTTTTACCAATCTCCGAAAAGTCAGCCCGTCCTTATGCCCGTGGCTAGAGCATTGCGAGGTGACGGCTCCTGAAGTTAGGGTGGATTTTGAATCCGGCGACCTTAAGCTTCGGAAGGTGTAGTTGCACCTGTTACTGGATGGGAACGTAGTCGGGGCTTCCCCATCCGGCGAGACCAGAGTTGCGAGCCGGACCAGTCCTTTGCCGGTGAGCTACTTGGCTCCGAAGGCAGTGCTTTTGCTTCTGGAAGCTATTGTGTTCGTGCATCAAGGAACTGGGAAATGCCTTGTGTTTTTATCTGTAAGGAAGCAATTCCGAGCTCCTCTGAAGGCAAACAGGGCGGTGTTTGCATCGGTGCCTGTGAGTGTAAGGACCGGGGGTCAAGATGCAGTTGCCAAGGACATTCGGGGGCTGGACGGGGGATTGTTCAAGTTATAGGGACCCCCCCTTTCTCCATGACCCCAAGGCTTGCGATCATTTCGTGATATTTAGTTTTTGTTGCAGACACAAAGCATACATTAACAGTGTGATTGTGAAGACTTGTTTTTGGGTACTTAGACATCATCTTACATGTAATAATAGGAAAGAGAAAACATTTATTTTCAGAAGTACAGCTGATCAATGTAGAAGGAAATTATATATGTTTTATATGAATTGTTTTAAACCATGTTTAAACAATGTGAGATATCATATTGATAACTGGAAAATAACCCAACTAAATTATATACTTAGTAAAATAATGTGTAAGGTAGATATAGGTCAGTTCGAGAACATTATATGAACTGCAAGAAATTATATTTTTGTTAGAAGGTAAATAACGAAAACAAATAGTGGTACTGAACATTTTGAATTGCAGTTAGGTTGGTTGGAATTCTGGATATCACAGTTACTTGAGGTGTCAGGCATAGAGTGATTATCTAATATTCTTCTTCCTTCTTTTGGGATTTCAGCACCTGTTTGCCTGCTGATTGCTAGGTTCCTCAGTCTGTTCATATTTGTTAGCAATTTTCAGTAATGTCACTTCATTAGAAGATTGTATTGGAAACCAAAGGATTTAAGTTGCAATAATAGCTTGCAGATTATTTTACAACTGGGCTTGTTTTTAAACTGAATTTTACCTGTGGAAGATTCACGGATGCTCTGCTAAATACTTTTCCATGATGGTAATGAAATAATACATTGATTAAAATGAAGTAGATCTGTTTTGGGAAGATAACCAGGAGAGAAAAATAAATATTTTCTAATTTAAACATGAAAGGCATACAGGATATTGAAGCCTAGGCACATTACGTAGACACAAAGTGTGGTTGCTTGTTCTGTACCAGAAATAAATTATTTTGTGTTTTTTCTAAGGTACTAAGAGTACAACTTTATTCAGATCTTTGTTGGAAAAACCAACATTCTAGTACATGGACTCTACATGCTTTCAGCTAGATGAAACCCACACTATGAGTTCTACCCTAAACATTTGTGTTGTGTCTCTTAGTCTGAGTGCTGAAGAATGGACATATGTGTTGTTAATTTAGCGCAATGAAGACTTATGTTTTACCTTTGCTGCTAGCTCATCCAGGTGAAAGATTGAATGTAGTTTGACATCTTCAAAGCTGTATCATTTTCTGCCAAAAAATAAAGTCAACAACAGAAATCAAGTCATGTATTACATGCTCTGCTTTGTTGTAGTGGTTTATTTATAAAAGCTCTGAAGCATGAAATGAAGCTTGTGTCGATGCAGTGAAAAACAATAATCTGAAATGTTTATATGCATTGCTGGTGTTCTGAGGCATGTGCATAATCAGATAATGAAAGAAGAAATACTATGCTATCCACAGAATCTCCTTAGGAAATGCAAATGGCAAGTGTGCTTTATGTCCATGGTTTAGCCACCTGCTGAAAGCAGGCAATAGTGCTGCATATCCTCAGGTGTAAAATACTAGTCATCACTTTCGTTGATTCACAGGAGTATGCGTGCATCTTTTCCTGTATTTCCAGGCTGAACAGTCTTAATTTTATGAAGTAAAGCTGGTCCTGATTTTTGGCTAAAGTTGTAAAATAAGTTCTGATAGTTGTCACCACAGCCATGTTCTAACTGAAGATTTCTGTAATTTAGTTATGAAACCTATCCAAAGATATAAAGCGAGCCAAGAAATGGTCTTAAGTTTGGATTAACATGATATTTGTGCCATTGAAAGTCAGTTGTTTGTAACTGTATAAGCCTGCACTGGCAGCCTAAAGCCACTGAAGCCTTTATTAGCTGTTTCTGGGTCAACATTCTCTTGCAATTTCTAGTTGCCCTGTGATAACATGATTACTGGTTGGTAATTTAGCATTTAGTACAATGTGTTGTAGCATTTACAAAAGCACATTTGTGAAGGATGATAGTTTTTAAGTGATTTCTTCATTACCAAAACACTTAGGTCTAGATTTGTAACTGGGGAGAATAAATATATTTATTTATAGATACCTAGAAATATAAGGTATCATTAGCTGACCTGCTGTGCACAGTGGGTATGGATCATAACTGCTGTGCTGAGAGAAGGCACAGGAGATGCATGGCCATAATGACGGGAAGTGAAGTGGTGTTTGGTGACGTGGATTATGAATAGTGATGGATAGAGACTGAAAAACTTTTCGGAAATTTGTTTCATTTTTTATGCTCTCAGTTAACATGAGGATAAGGTGTTTTAAGTGATTTGGTAAACCACAAGTGCTTGGGGGAAAATGTATACTTTTATACTGTCTGGTACATAACTTGACTGATAGAAACAAAGTTCAAGGTAGATGATTGATTTCCTTATGTGCCAGTTATTTGTAGCAGTTTTACAGTGTAGTTTTGGACATCAGTCAACAAAAGTTTTTCAGGTGCTTCCTTCTGTATATTCTGTATTGCTTGATGATAGTCATCTGTGCTCTTATGGTTGAGGAATTCCTTGTTTTCCACTGTTATGGTTGTTTCTTTTATTTTGTGTGTAATTCTTTAAGTGTGATAGCCAAATAGCTGTCTCCTTTGGCCTAGTTTTTAGGCTTCCTTTTTTTTTTCTTTTTAATTTTTTTTTTGAGTCAGGGGCTCACTCCGTCTTCCAGGCTCTAGTGCTGTGGCACGATCATGGCTCACCACAGCCTCAAACTCCTGAACTCAAGCAATCTTTTCTACTTCAGCCCCTAAGTAGCAGAAACTACAGGTGCATGTACCATGCCTGGCTAATTTTTTGTTTGTTTGTTTATTTGTTTTGTAGAGACGAGATCTTGCTGTGTTGCTTAGACTGGTCTCGAACTCCTAGGCTCAAGTGATCCTCCTGCTTCAGCCTCCCAAAAAACTGGGATTACAGGTGTGAGCTGCTGCTCCCAGCAAGGCTTCCTTTTCTAAAAGAACAGTTACAGTTAATTTTGTAATGGCTTTTTAAAAAAAGAGTTTTATATTGCCACAGCTTATTTTAAAAATATGATTTGGTTAATTTGTAGTGAAACCAGAAAAATAACTAGAAACTTAGGTTATAATAGTGTGCATTTAAAAGAAAGTTATGGTCCTTATATTTCACATTTTTAACATTTACAGAGGATATTGGATAGGAAGATGTGAGATCCTGTTAGGTGATTGAATGCTCATTTCCCTAAGTGTCTTGCATTCCATCCCTGCTTCTTTACAATCAGTTGGAGTGAAATCTTTATAATCAGTTGAAGTGAAAACCAAAGGACTAGGAGGTGGAGACAGCAGTGAGTTAAAAGGTGTTAAAAGGGAGATCAGTACTTACTAAGAACCTGCAGCTCAGTGGCCAAGAGGAGGTGGGGACAGAGATTATGATAGCTCTAGTAATCTTTTTTTACACTTTATGGTCCAGACTCCGAAAGCAAATTAGCCAAAGTCTTTTTACCTAGTAACTATTTTCAGAGGCCGGTCTGTCCTACAGTGGGGATGCTGGTCTTGGTATATTTTCCTCCCAGTTAACTAAAAAGGGACTTGAATTATGGCTTAGGTGCACTTTGAACATTGTAAACCACAAATTAAGGCTCAAGAATAAAGGTTTTCCCATGAGTAATATCTAATTGGTTAGATAATCAAGATGGTAGTGGAACTATAAAACTATGTGTTGTGTGTCCAACTTATTTGATATATTTGAATGAGAAGTTGTGTTGCTGAGTATCAATCTACTGTGAACCATCTTCCCTGTTCTATAACTATAGTCCTTCAGGGCAGACGTGGTGTTTTACATAATTTGATCACCATGTGATGTGTCAGGCATAGTTATATTGGAGAACAGTTGTTTACTTAAACTCTTGAATTTTAAATCTACAATAAAAGGTTTCTGTGTTCTTATCTGGCATTTTCTCTTGTAATATATTGGTTTCCTGAGCCCTGTTTAGTACGATTGCAGTGATTTTGATTTCCAGCTCTTTTGTGTCAATCAATCAAACCCTATGAGCCAGGAACTGTTCTAAGCACTTCACAAATATTAACTCGTTGAAGCCTCACAAGAACCCTATGAGTTAGGTACTACTATCCAGAGTTTATGAATGTGGAAACTGATATGATCTTTCTCTGTTACATTAACCTAAAGGTATGCAAAATATACCAGAATCCTGGCTTTATGTCAAGGAATGCAGCAAGCCTTATTTTCTATTCACTGTTATGTACTTAGTATAGAAATAATGATACTAATTACTAATTGTCTCTTTTGGCTTAGTTTTCAGGCTCCCTTTTTTTCTTTTTCTTCTTTTTTCTTTTGAGTTGGGATCTCACTCTGTCGCTCAGGCTGGAGTGTAGTGGCACGATCATGGCTCACTACAGCCCCAACCTCCCGGGCTCAGGCAATCCTTCTACCTCAGCCTCCGGAGTATCTGGGACTACAGGCATGTGCCACTATGCCTGGCTAATTTTTTAACTTTTTGTAGAGACAAGGTCTTGCTATGTTGCCCAGGCTGGTCTGGAACTCCTGGGCTCAAGCTGGTCTCAAACCCCTTTTGCCTCAGCCTCCGAAAGTGCTGTGATTTCAGGTGTGAGCCACTGTGCCCGGTCCATCTGCTACCTTTCACTTTGACCTAGCTACCCACCCTTCCTCCTACCTCCTTCTCTTCACTTTTCTTTCTGGACCTGAAAAAGCTATACACGAGTCAGTCTGTGATTAATCTTCACAGAGCTACCATTTATTGAACATTTACTTGGTGCTGGGTAATAAGTATTCTACACAAGCTGTTTTGATTGTCACTGTAATTTTTGTTTCCTCATCAATAAAAGCTTACCTAAGATTGCACAGAGTTGGTAAATTTAAAAACATAATTTGTGTGGATAAACCACAATATGAATTTGATTATGATTGCTTTGTTAATTACCAGTGGACAAAGAATGCCTTCCTGCTGCAGTGAAGATGCTTTTGAGATTATGTCTGCTTTGGAAAGTGTGGCAGTTGAAGACTGCCTGGTGGGGCAGATTCAGAACGGCAGGTACAGCCAGCTTAGTTCTCAGGAGGAAGCCAAGAAAAAAACCCTTGTTTGTGCTTGTTGCTACAGATTCCAGGTGGGGTTCTGGAGTAGAAGGGGGGAAATAACCCTATCTTCAAGTCTATTTTTAGAATTAAAAATAAAATTAAATAGAGTTATCTTCTATCTCCTGAATTTATTTTGTTTTATTTTATACTGTGTCTTGAATTGGGAATGGACATGGAAAAGGGCCACATGAGATGGTACAGAATGAAAAGAAATTAAACAAAAAGCACCTCAATAAATGCCATATACCCAGGCTGGAATTCTCTGAGTGTCAGAGCAACATGCTCTTTGTCACAGTTCCTTGTCTTAGGATGCTGGAGTTCTGGGGCAAGGGTCAGGGATGATGTTAGACATCTGGAAACTCTTTTTATTTAGGTCATTCCCCTGTACAGCATGGGGTTTTCCTGGAATTACAGGTGCAAACCTTTCTTGATAACTACTGGGAAAAAAGAGGAACAAAAGACTAATTTAAAATCTTAATGGTATGGAAAAAAACCCTACTTTTATGAATACCTAGTTATTTTTCCAGTGTAAGTTTTTGCCGATGTTCAAGGACAACATGAGAAACCAGACGCTTGGATTTGAACCTTAGCTCTGCTACCTTTTAGCTGTATTACCTTTGGGTGGCTACTTAATCTCTCTGTGTCTTCATTTATTACTGCAGTAGACTGATTGCTTATGTCATCCCCCTATTCATGTGTTGAAGTTCTGACCGTCAAGGTGATGATATTACGAGGTAGGGCCTTTGGGAGGGGATTAGGTCATGAGGATGGAGGCCTCATTAATGGGATTAGTGCCCTTTTTTTTTGATTGGGAGTCTCACTCTGTTACCCAGGCTGGAGTGCAGGCCACCACAGCCTCAGCCTCCTTCCACCTCAGCCTTCCAAGTCGCTGGAACCACAGGCGCATGCTACCACGCCCGGCTAATTTTTTTATTTTATTGTACAGATGAGGTCTCGCCAAGTTGCCCAGGCTGGTCTTGAACCCCTGAGCTCAAGCGATCCTCTTGCCTCAGCCTCCCAAGATGCTGGGATAACAGGCTTGAGCCACTGTGCCTAGCCAATGTGCCCTTTTAAAAGAGCCCCCAGAGAGTTCACCGACTCCTTCTACCATGTTAGAACACAGTTGAGAGGGCACCATCTATGAACCAGAAAGTGATCTCTTACCAGATACCTAATCAGCTGGTGCCTTAATCTTGGACTTCCCAGCCCCCAGAGAAGTGAGAAATAAATTTCTGTTGTTTATGAGCCACCTAGTTTACAGTATTTTGTTATAGCAATTGAAACAGACTAATACAATTACCCATAAAATGGGAGAGAATAATATTACTTCACTCGGTTGCTGTTAGGATTAAATGAATTAATATGTATCTGTAAAGTACTTAATTATGTGTTATTAAGGGTAAGCTTTGTGTGAAGAAAGTAAAATTGATAATTATTTTAGGTAAAAATAAAAATCTAGTTTTCTTTAGACCTTTAAATTTAATTTACATATCTTATTATTATTTTTATATATCTGGTAAATAGCAATTATCTTTACTTTTTCTTTAGTTTAGTAATTCAAACTGAACAGATTGAATTCCTTTAATTTTCAGTCATATTTATAAACTTAACTAAAGTTAAACCCTTAAATATTTTAAATTGCATATATAACTTTAATGTATTTAATTTTCTACTGGGCAAATGTGTGACCCAAATGAGTAAAAGTTTCCCAAATACTTACCTCGAGTTCCTTAGACTATTCCATCACTTACAAAATGATTATTGTATAGACATAGTCAAATACTCTTAAACATTTCAATCAAAATAAATCATGTCTAAAATCTCCCACAAATTTTAAGCTAGAATCACAAGGCTCATCTGTCAGCTTTATGTCAGATTCTTTTAAACGTTAAAAACGTGACAGTCGTGCACAAACTGTTCCAGTTAATTTAAGACATATTTCTAAACTTTTCTAAAAAGTATTAATATGAGTCTGATAGTCTTCATTATCTCTATATTTAATTCTAAGCCTTCTCTAGATTGGGAGTCACTTACCCACTGAAGCAGGTTATCATCTCAGGTAAACTGAAGGTACCATTTCAGGTGAAATTTAGGTATCATGCCCTCCCATATTGACTTGAAGTTGCTACTTGATCGTTTGTAGATATTGCTTATTGAACACAGCTGTAAGGCTTGAATGCTGTACCTGGATTGCACACATTCTGGATAATTCTTCCTGTGACATAGGTGGACAGGCTTGGGGCTCTTTTATAGTCATCATAACAACAGGAGACTCCAGACCCTGCTTTTCAGATAGTATTGGTTTTTTAATTCTTAGACCAGTGCTGTTCAATATTTAATTTTAAGTTTGGGGGGATGATATTAAAAAGTAAAAAGTGGCTGCCTGGAATTATGCCTGTATTCCTAGCACTTTGGGAGGCTGAGGTGAGAGAATTGCTTTAGCCCAGGAGGTTGAGACCAGCCTGGACAACATAGTGAGGCCTTGTCTCTACAAAAATAAAAAATTACCCCGGCGTGGTGGCACTCACATGTAGTTCCAGCTACTCGGGAGGCTGAAGTAAAAGGATCGCCTGAGCTCAGGAGGCCAAGGCTGCAGTCAGCTGTTGATTGTGCCACCACACTCCAGCCTGGGAGAGTAAGTGAGACCCCCGGCTCAAAAAAAAAGGTAAAAAGTACTTAGTTTTGTATTTCAAATCCTTGGTTTCAAGATGACAAAGAAAAGAAGGAACAAGGTTGTGCTAAAAAAGGGCCATGGCCATAAGCGACCCATTGGCTGCACGAATTGCGACCAATGTGTGCCCAAATATAAGACTATTAAGAAGTTCGTCATTGGAAGCATAGCGGAGGCCACAGCTGTCAGGGACATCCCTGAAGGGAGTTTCTTTCCACGCCCATGTGCTTCCCAAGCCGTATTTGAGTCTGCATTACTGTGTGAGTTGTGCCATTCGCAGCAAGGTAGTGAGGAATCAGTCCTGTGAAGCCTGCAAAGACTGAACACCCCCACCCCGATTTAGACCTGCAGGTACTGCCCCATGACCTCCACCAAAGCCCATGTGAGGAGCTGACTCCTTAAGGACCGAAGAGCAACTATCCTCTGGAAAAAAATAAAATGGAAATTATACTTTAAAAAAAAGTAATTAGTTTTAGTAAATAGATTTTTATTTAACCCAATATATCTAAATTATCACATAATTTCAATATGTAGTCAATATAAAATTAATGAGATATTAAACATTTTTATTTTGCACAGTCTTTGGAATCTGGTATGTGCTTTAAACTTAGAGAACATCTCAGTTTTGACACTAAATTTTCAGCAGTTAAATATGGTGCTGAACAAAAGTAAACAAAAGTAAAGTTGTATTTGTAGGAAAATATTTTCCATCATTTTAGTTTCTAAATTTACATAAAATAAAATTTAAATTTTAGTTCCTTAGTTGCACTAGCTCCATTTCAAGTTCTTATAGCCAAAAGTGGCAATTGGCTGCCATATTGAATTACAAGTGCAACCCTGGACTCTGGATTCAGGTTCACTCCTCACCCAGTTGCTCCATCAACTTTGGACTGTGCCCACCACTGTCTCAGTTATCTTCTTTCAGTTGGATTCTACACTTCTCTAGCTCACAGTCGTATAATAGTTTTATGACATGTGACTGGTTTGAAAGACATTTTAACGTAATTTTATTAGGTCCAAATAGTCCATACTTTCGTTTGTTTTTCTGAGTGACTTCTCTAACATTTTTTTTGTTTGTTTACAATTAATTGTAGTAGTTCCAAAAGTGGTACAGTGGGGTAAGCTTGTGTCACCTCTGTTTCATCGTAAGTAGTTTTTCATTTAAGTAGGATTGTGACGCCGGGCTCGGTGGCTCAGCCTGTAATCCCAGCACTTTGGGAGGCCGAGGTGAGTGGATTGCCTGAGCCCGTGGGTTTGAGACCCACCCGGACAACTTGGTGAAACCTCATCTCTACAAAAATCATCATAATAATAATGGTAGTGTGTGCCTGTAATTCTGGCTACTTGGAAGGCTGAGACGGGAGGATCGTGGGAGTCCAGCAGGTCGAGGCTATGGTGGCCGGAAGCATGCTGCTGCACTTCAGTCTGGGCGACAGAGTAAGACTCCAACTCAAAAAAAAAGGAAATAAATAAATAGGATTGTGTAGACCTAACTGTGATTCATGTGTGAGCTTGAATGCTGACTGGCAGTCCTACTTCTTTTTCCTAGTCTGTTCATTATCCTCTTATCCTAGATGGTCATTTCTGTCTTATTTTCTCTCCTCAAACTGGTGCCGTCTCCCTCCCAATTCCTCTCTGCAGTTGATCTTGCTTTTAGAGGCTTCCACTGGGTTCTATCACTGCATCTGTCACCACACCTGCTCCAAACCCATGCACACCACCATCTCTCATGGAATGCTCTGTGGCTGAATTTTCCTCTGACACCATCTCCTCTGCTTGGACATTGTGTACCTTCTCCTCTTGCCTACTCACAAATAATGTACTTTCTGTATCATCAATTTTTCCCCACTGTTGGATTGTTTCCATCAGTTTTCAGACTGTAACATCACAAGCTGTAATATTGCTCATCTTAACAAAATAAACAAACTTTCCTTGACCCCTGCATTTTTCTTCAGCTTCTGCACCATTTCTCTACTCTCCTTTATTGTAGAATTTTCCAAAAGACTTGTCTGTACTACTTTTTCCTGTTTCTTTCCTCTCACTCTCAAACCTATTCCAGTTAGGCATTTGTACACATTACTCTGCCGAAAATGCTTCAGTGAGCTCTTCCTTGCCATAGCCAGGATCGGTTCTCAATCTTCTTCATCTTATCCAACCTATCAGTTACATTTGACGGTTGATAAGCCCCTTCTTGAAAGACTTTCTTCACTTGGTGTGTATATTAGTTGTTGCCTTGGTAATGCTACCTTATAAGCCACCCTAAAACCCAGTAGCTCACATTTAAGCTTTTGTTCCTGGGTATCCTAGGCCAGCTGCATTTCAACTATCTAGAATGGGCTGAGCTAGATAAGTCTGCACCAAGTTGAGGCTCAGCTAGGGTTAGTTCCATACTGTGGATTGGGTGCAGTCTGCTCCATATGTATTTGTTCTGGGACTTAGGCTGAAGGTACAGTGGCTATCAAGGGTATGCTCTTGTTGTGGCAGATTATTGGAGTAACAGGGTGAAGTCAAACCACCTAAGCACACGGGAGGCCTCTTCTTCCATCTTGGCCACTAACATTCCCATTGGCCAAAGGAATTCATATAGCTAGGCCTATCATCAGTGAGAGCAGAGAAGCATACACCATCCACAATTGAGAAAGTGGAGGGAGTGAATATTTGCTTAGCAGTGATCTGTCGCCTCACACATGGCCCCGGGGCACCTGTTTTTCCTGATTCTTTTTTTTTTTTAATCAACATTTTTTATTATCGTTTTGTAGGGTACAGTTAAGGGTTAGGTGTACAATTATGTTTCATTCAGGCACCCTGTT
>NW_007246633.1:668332-689422 GCF_000164805.1 Carlito syrichta | reverse complement strand
TTCCCACCACTGTCAGTCATTTTCTTATGGTATTATGTTGGAATGATCAAGGTCCACTGTATGAGTGAGAACATGTGATACTCAGATCTTTGTTTCTGTGAGAGGTCACTCAGTATTATAGACTTTAGTTCCATCCAGGTTGCTGCAAAATTCATGATTTTGTTTTTTTTAATGGCTGCATAGTATTCCATCATGTATATGTACCACATTTTTTTAATCCAGTACTCTTTTGATGGACAGCATGGTTGGTTCCAGGTTCTTGCTATTGTGAACAATGCTGTGATAAACATTCATGTGTAGGTATCATTTTTATAGAGTGATGTGAGTTCTTCAGGGTATATTCCCAGTAGGGGGACTGCAGGGTAATTTGGAAGGTTGATATTTAGAGCTTTTAGGAATCACCACACTGCTTTCCACAGAGGTTGCACCAGTTTGCACTCCCACCAACAGTGTAGAAGTGTTCCCTTTTCACCACACCCTCTCCAGCAACTGATATTTTTGGAGTTATTGATAATTGCCATTCTGACTGGAGTTAGGTGGTATCTCAGTGTGGTTTTGATTTGCATCTCCCTGATGATTAGTGAGGTTGAATATTTCTTCATGTGTCTGTTGGCTGCTCGGATGTCTTCCTTTGTGAAGTACCTGTTCATATCTTTTGCCCATTTTACAATGGGTTTGTTTGTTTTTTTCTTTTCAGTACATTTGAGTTCCTTGTAGATCCAAGATGTTAAGCCTTTGTCAGACCTGGAGTTGGCAAATACTTTTTCCCAGTCTGTAGGCTGTCTCCCCTCTCTCTTGATGGTTTCTTTGGCTTTGCAGAAGCTTGTCAGTTTAATGAGGTCCCACTTGTCTATCTTATCATTTATGGCCTGTGGGTTTCAGGTTTTGTTAAGGAATTGGATGCCCGTTCCAATTTCCATGGGGGTATGTCCTTCTTTTTCTAAGGTTCTTATGGTTTGAGGTTTTACATTTAGGTCTCTGATCCATTTGGAGTTAATTTTTGTGTATAGGGATAGATAGGGGTCCTGTTTCAATCTTCTGCATGAAGTCAGCCAGTTTTCCCAGCACCATTTACTGAATAGATTCCCCTCTCCCCAGTGGTAGGTGGAGGAGGCTTTGTTGAAGATGAGTTGGTTGAGGAATAGAGGTTTTGCATCTGGAATCTCAATTCTATTCCGTTGATCTATATGCCTGCTCCTATACCAGTACCAAGTTGTTTTGATGATTGTAGCTTTATAGTAAAGTTTGAAGTCTGGTAATGTGATACCACCTGCTTTGTGGTTTTTTTTTGTTTTGTTTTGTTTTTTGCTGAGGATTGTTCTGGCTATTCTTGGTCGTTTTATCTTTCCATATGAATTCGTGTGTTGTTTTTTTCTAGGTCTGTGAAGAATGTTGCTGGTAATTTGATGGGTATTGCCTTAGGTCAGATGGACATCTTCACAATTTTGATTCTTCCAACCCATGAGCATGGGATATTTTTCCACTTGTTTGTGTCATCTTTGATTTCTTTGAGGAGAGTTTTATAGTTTTCATTGTAAAGGTCTTTCATGTCTCTTGTTAGGAAGATGCCAAGGTATTTCATTATTTTGGTGGCTATTGTGAATGGAATTGTACTTTGTATCTGTTTGTATATTATTGGTGTAAAGAAATGCAATTGTCTTTTGCACATTTATTTTAAGTCCTGAGACTTTGCCAAAGGACTTTATCAGTGTAAGGAGGTTTTTGAGATTCTCTGGGGTTTTCAAGGTATATAATCATGTCATCTGCAAAGAGCAATAACTTGACTTCCTCTTTTCCTATTTGGATACCCCTGATTGCCTTCTCTTCTCTGATTGCTTTAGCCAGGACTTCCAATACTATATTGAAAAGGAGGGGTGAGAGTGGGCACCCTTGTCTTGTTCCAGTGTTCAGGGCAAATGGTTCCAATTTTTGTCCATTTAAGAGTATGCTGGCTGTGGGTTTTTCATAGATGGCTTTTACTATTTTGAGCTATATTCCCTGTAAGCCTAGATGTTCCAGGGTTTTTGTCAAGAAGGGGTTCTGTATTTTATCAAAAGCTTTTTCTGCATCTAATGATAAAATCATGTGGTTTTTGTTTTGACATCTGTTGATGTATTTAATTACATTTATGGTTGTACAAATGTTGAACCAGCCTTGCATCCCAGGGACGAAGCCTACTTGGTCATGATGGATGATTTTTGAGATGTGTTGTTGAATCCGATTTGTTAGGATCTTGTTGAGAATTTTAACATCTATGTTCATCAAAGATATTGGCCTGTAGTACTCTTTCTTTGTTGGGTCTTTACCTGGCTTGGGTATCAATGTGATGTTAGCTTTGTAAAATGATTTGGGAAGAGTTCTTTCTCAATCACCTGAAACACCTTCAGTAGAATAGGGATCAGCTCCTCCTTAAATGTCTTGTAGAATTCTGCATGAAAGCCATCTGGTCCAGGGCTTTTTTTTTTGGTAGGTAGTTTTCTTATTATGTAGTCAATTTCCTTGATTGTTATTGACCTATTTAGGGTCTCAATTTCTTCTTGTTTCAACCTTGGCAGGTTGTCTGATTACAGAAAGTCCTCCATTTCCTTAAGGTTTTCAAGTTTGTTTCCATACAGGTGTACATAGTAGTCTCTAATGATCTTTTGTATTTCTTCGGGGTCAGATGTGACTTCGTCTTTTGTGTTTCTGATTGTGCTTATTTGGGTATTTTCTCTTTTTTCTTGGTCAGGCTAGCTAGGGGACCATCGATCTTGTTTATGTTTTCGAAGAACCAGCTTTTTGTTTCATTGATTGTTTGTATTATTTTTTTGTCTTCTATGTCCTGGATTTGGGCTTTTATTTTGGTGATCTGTATTCTTCTGCTGAAATTAGGGTTTTTGTGGTCTTTCTTTTCCAGCTTCTTAGGTGGCTTGTTAGGTTGTTAGTTTGTGTTCCTTCCATTTTCTTCATGTGTGTTTGTAGGGATATAAATTCCCCTTTTATTATAGCTTTTAAGGCATCCCAGAGATTTTGGTAAGATGTTTCTTTATTTTCATTTTTTTCCAGGTATCTTTTGATCTCTCTTTTGATTTCATCATTGACCTAGGAGTTGTTTAGCATCATGCTGTTTAGTGTCCATGTCTTTGTGGGTTTTGGGGGGACTTTGTTGGTGTTAATGTTTATTTTTATTCCATTGTGGTCCGAAAAGGTGCATGGCAAAATTTCAGTCCTTTTAAATTTGCTTATACTTGATTTGTGTCCAATTATGTGGTCGATCTTAGAATATGTTCCATGTGGTGATGAGTAGAATGTGTATTCTGTGGTCTTTGGATGGAGTGTTCTATAGGTATCAATTAAGTCCATTTGGTCCAGAGTCTCATTGAGGTTCCGGATCTCCTTGCTGATTTTTTGTCCTGATGATCTGTCTAAGGTTGTGAGTGGTGTATTAAAGTCCCCAGTTATTATGGTGTTAGAGTCAATGTCTTTCTTTAGTTTTCCTATAAGTTGCTTTATGAATGTTGGTGCGCCTATGTTGGGTGCATATATGTTTAGGATAGATATTTCTTGTTGATGGAGTGAACCTTTTATCATTATGTAGTGGCCCTCTGTATCTTTTTTAATTTTTGATAGCTTAAATGGTATTTTGTCTGAAATTATGATCGCGACTCCTCCTTTCTTTTGTGTTCCATTCGCCTGAAAATTTGTTTCCCATCCTCTTACTTTGAGTCTGTGTATGTCCTTTCTAGTGAGATGGCTCTCTTGAAGGCAGTATATTGTTGCCTGGTGATATTTTATCCATTTTGAAATCTATGTCTTTTCAGTGGTGCGTTTAGTCCATTCACATTCACACTAATTTATTGAAATGTGAGAGTTCATCCCTATCATGTAGTTCTTATTGAGTTGTTGTTCTTCCACTTGGTTTTTTGTCTTTCTTTTGTTTTGGGGTTGGTTTGTGTGTATTTTATTCTTTTTCCAGTACTCTTGTGAAGAACGTTGCTCTTTTTTTCTTTTCTTCTGTGTTTAGTACTTTCTTAATTGTTTCATGTAGAGGTGGTTTTGTGGTTGCGTAAGTTCTTAGGGATTGGATATCTGGGAAAGATTTTAATTCTCCCTCACTGATGAAGCTTAGCTTGGCTGGGTAGGTTATTCTTGGTTGAAATTGTTTATCCTTTAGGACTTTGAAGATAGGGCTCCAAGCTCTCCTAGCCTGCAGGGTTTCTGCAGATAAATCTGCTGCTATTCTGATTGGTCTTCCATGGTGGGTGATCTGGCCTTTTTCTCTTGCTGCCTTTAGGATTTTTTCTTTTGTGCCTACTTTATTTAGGCGAATTATTATGTGTCTAGGAGTTGGTCTTCTCATTTGTTGTCTTGCGGGGGTTCTCTGAATCTCTTGTGTTTGAATTTTTGTATCACTGATTAGATAAGGGAAATTTTCTTGAATGATCTCGTGGAAAGTTTGTTCCAATGTGGTCTCTGTTTCTCTTTCTGCCTCAGGGAGTCCGATTATTCTTAGGTTAGGCCTCTTGAGGTAGTCACTCATTTCTTGAAGGTTTTGTTCTGTCTTTTTTAGCTTATTTTCTGTGTTTTTAAGAGTTTGGGTTATTTCTATATTTTGGTCCTCAAGTTCTGAGATTCTTTCTTCTGCTTGGGTAATTCTGCTTTCCATGCTTATCAATTTGTTATTTATTTCATTCACAGTATTCTTTATTACTGTTATCTCAGATATCAGCTCCTTCCTAGTTTCTTCTTGTGTCTCCTCAATTCTTTTTGGTCTCTCCATTATTGTTTTGATATCTACATTTGCATTTTGAGACCCTTCATTCTGGGGACTTTTCATTGTTTGTATTCCAAAGTCAATTTTCTCAGTGTCTGCTCTCCCAGGCGTCTGGGAGAGACCCATACTCTTCTTTTGGTTTTTCTTCATTTCTGTAGATTTTTCTCCCTTTACCCCTTTCCCTCCCCCTCTTCAATTCTGTTTTTGAGGGAAGGTGGGGTTGCTTTTATTTCTCTTCTGCAATGACCTGTTCTTCCTTATGAGGGTCTTCTGGTTTTGTTCACTTTTCCCTCTGCTTTACAGTCTGTCTATTCAGCAGTTTGCAGTCTTGGTCCGTTCAGAGAATCTCACCAGTTCACCTATGCCGTCGCCATCTTGCCCCGTCTCCCAAACAATTGTTTTAAAGGAAATATTAAAGAAATACAAATGCCTAATATAGTCAGGTACCTACTAACAAATCCTTGTTATTAATCACAGTTTATCATCTCTCTGGTTTCCCCCAGAGTTTTAAAGATAAGCCTTTAACTTTTCCTCTCAATTACCGGTGCTTCATGGTTTGAAAATCTGAGCCTTGAGGAAGGTTCCTAGAAGGCTTTCTTTAGTTACAAAATTTTTAATTAAGCATTTTTATCGCAAATAGAATATTGTATAAATCTGGAAAATATTTAGAAGATAAATAAAGCACAAAAACAAACACAAAAACTAAAGAAAAAATTTTTAATCTTACAGTACAGTACCTTGAAAAGTACAGTAGTATAGTACAACAGCTGGCATACATGGAATAGCATCACATTCACATCTTTGAAAGTTCACAACTTTAAGGTTCAAATGTAGGGGACTTGTACTACAAACATCTGTATGCCAATAAACTAGAAAATGTAGAAGAAATGGAGGAATTCCTGGCATCACATAACTCCCAAGATTGAAACAGGAAGCAGTTGAAACCATAAACAGACCAATAACAATCCAAGAAATCGACTCAGTAAAATTGAAACCGGCCCCATCCTGGGTGAGATGGTTTCTCAGCTGAATTCTACAAGATGTACAAGGAAGAGCTGATACCAATCCTATTGAAAGTATTCCAAGCAATTGGGAAGAGAGGAATTCTCCCTAGCTCACTCTATGAAGCCAATATCATCCTGACACGCCAAAATGGCAAAGATCCAACAAGAAAAGAAAATCACAGGCCAATTTATCTAATGAACATAGATGTAAAAATTCTCATCAAGATTCTAGGAAATCACATCCAACCTTACATTTCAAGGATCATCCATCATGACCAGGTGGGTTTATTTGCGTATGATTCAACATACTCAAATCAATACACATAATCCATCACATAAGCAGGTGTAAAAACAAGAACTACATGATTATCTCATTAGATGCAGAAAAAGCATTTGATAAAATCCAACATCCCTTCTTCTTCTTCTTCTTCTTTTTTTTTTTTTTTTTTTATTTGAGTTGGAGTCTCACTCTGTCGCCCAGGCTCCTGGTCACTGCAGGCTCCACCTGCTGGGCTCAGACCATCCTTCCGCCTCAGCCTTCCAAGTAGCTGGAACTACAGGCATGCGCTACCATGCTCAGCTAATTTTTTTATTTATTGTAGAGACGAGGTCACACCATGTTGCCCAGGCTGCAACATCGCTTCTTGTTAAAAACCCTCAAACACCTAGCCATCAAATGATCATTCTTCAAAATAATGAGTCATCTGTGACAAACCTGCAGCCAACATGAGGCTTAATGGGTAGAAGCTGGAACCATTTCCCTTAAAAACTGGGACAATACAAGGATGTCCACTCTTGCCCCTCCTATTTAACATAGTATTGGAAGTCCTAGCCAGAGCTATCAGGCAGGAGAAAGTAGAGTATGCAGATAAGAAAAGAGCATGTTAAGTTATCCCTCTTTGCAGATGATATGATTCCATACCTGAAAAATCCTAGATAGTCTGTCAAAAACCTCCTCCACTGATAAATGACTATAGTAAGGTCTCTGGTTATAAAATCAATGTGCAAAGACCAGTTGCACTTGTATACACCAACAACAAGCAGGCTGAGTATCAAATAAAAATCATAATCCCATTCACAATAGTCACACACACCAAAAAAACCTCAACATCCACTTAGCCAAAGAGGTGAAAGACCTTTACAGTGAGAACTACAAAACAGTGCTCAGTCGGGCTCAGTGGCTCAGCCTGTAATACCACACCTTTGGGAGGCTGAGGTGAGTGGATTACCTGAGCCTGCGGGTTTGAGACCCGCCTGGGCAGGCGAGACCTCATCTCTACAATAAATCAAAAAAAATTAGTCAGGCGTGGTAGCACGCACCTGTAATTCTGGCTACTCGGAAGGCTGAGGCGGAAGGATCGCCGGAGCCCAGCAGGTTGAGGCTGCGGTGGCCGGGAGCGGCCACTGCACTCCAGTCTGGGCGACAGAGTGAGACTCCAACTCAAAAAAAAACCAAAAAACACTGCTCAAGGAAATCAAAGAGAACACAAACAGATGGAAGAACATCCCATGTTTATAGATTTGAAGAATCAATATTGTCAAGATGTCCATTCTACCCTCAAGGCAATGTACAGATTCAATGCAATCCCTGTCAAATTACCAGCAGCATTTTTCACAGACCTAGAAAAGACAATACAGAAATTAATTTGGAAGCAAAAAAGAGTCTGGATTGCTAAAGCAATCCTCACCAAAGAGAACAAACCTGGAAGCATCACACTTCCAGACTTCAAACTTTACTACAAGGCTACAGTAGCCAAGACAGCATGGCACTGGTACAAAAATAGACACATAGACCAAAGGAAAAAGACAGAGAATCGAAATAAAACCACAGACCTTTAACCAACTCATCTTTGACAAATCTGACAAAAACAAACATTGGAGAAAGGAAATCATATTTAGCAAATGGTGCTAGGAAAACCAGTTAACCACATGCAGAATCACTCTACCAAAAAGATACCTGCATAAGTGTGTTCACTGAAGCACTATTCGGCAAAAATATGGAACCAATCTAGATGCCCATCAAAACTAGACTGGATAAAGAAAATGTGGTACATACACATGATGGAATACTATGTGGCCATAAAGAACAAAATTATATCCTTTGCAGCAATCTGTAGACGATCATTTGAAGTGAACTATCACGGAACAAAAAGCTGAATACTGCATGTTCTCACTCATAAGCGGGCCCTAAAACATAGGGTATATGAGCCCAAAGGCGTGAGCAAAAAATGCTGGGCACTACTAGAGGAGAGAGGGAGGGGCGTCAACGGGCACACAACCACCCACTGGATACCATGTCTACTTCCAGGGGAGAGAGGGCTCACTAGAAGCCCAAACCTTACCTGCATGCAATTTAGTTAAGTAGCAACTCCTCACATGATCCCCACAACTCTAAAATTTAAAAAAAATTATAAATAAATCAATCCAAAAAATAAAATAAAATGATGCACTTAAAAGGACAAATTTGGCCAGGCACGGTGACCCACATCTATAATATCAGCACTGGGAGGACAAGGAAAGAGGATTACCTGAGTCCATGGGTTCCAGACCATCCTGGGCAACTTAGCAAGACCTCATCACTACAATAAATCAAAAAAATTAGCTGAGCGTGGTAGTGTGTGCCTATAGTTCCAGCTACTTGGAAGGCTGAGGTGGAAGAATCACCTGAGCCTAGCAGTTCGAGGCTACAGTGGCTGTGAGCATGCCACTGCACTCCAGCCTGGGTGACAGAGTGAGATTCCAACTCAAAAGGAAAAAAAAGCCAAATTTATCCACAAATAAATTTTCAAAATCAGTTAGAGAATTTTATCTACATAGCTGGACACAAAATTAACATAACAAAATGAATTGTAGTCTAATTTGCAAGCAGGGAATAATAAGAAAATTAAGTTTTAGAAATTCACAATAACATCAATAATTACGAAGTACCTAGGTATAAAAATATGCAAGACCCCTACAGAGAAAATTAAGTTTGTTCTAAGAAGACTTTTTAAGGTGGAGAGATAAAATGTGTTTAAGAATTGTTGGTCGGACTTGGTGGCTCACGCCTGTAATCCCAGCACTTCAGGAGGTGGAGGCAAGAGGATTGCCTGAGTCCAGGGTTTTGAGACCAGCCTGGGCAACACGATGAGATCTCGTCTCTACAATAAATCAAAAAATTAACTGAACATGATGGTGTACACCTGTCGTTCCAGCTACTTGGAAGGCTGAGATAGAAGGATCACCTGGCCCAGCAGGTCAAGGCTACAGTGGCTGTAAGCATGCCACTGCACTCCAGCCTGGGAGACAGGATAAGACTAAGAAAGAAAAAAAGAAAAAAAAAAAAAAGAATTGTTGGCTCAATAATCTGAAGTTTAATCACTAAATTGTTATATAGGCTCAATATAATTCTAAACAAAAATCACAGTAACTTTTTGCTTTTGTAAAAGCTGACAAACTGATTCTAAAATGTTCAAATGCAAATGTTCAAGAGTAGCCAATTCAACCTTGAAGATAAAGAAAAAACATAGAAAAAATTGTTTTTATCTGATATTCAAATTTATTAAAAAGTTTTGAGAATTAAGCCAATATGATATTGGCTCAGAGACAAATAAACTAATTTTAAAAAAGGTGAAAAGGCAGAAATAGACCCCCATGTTGATAAAGACTTGATAAGGGACGGAGATGGAACAGTGAACAGGGGAGAAAGGATTTTTCAAAAGATGGTTTTAGGATAAGTGAACCCCTATACAAAAATCGATTGCATACCAAAAAGTTAGTTCCAAAGGAAGCAAAAACCTAAATATGAAGAGAAAAACTGCAAAGCTTCTAAAATATAACATAGAAAAAATATCTTCATGACTGCTAAGTGAGGTTAAATTAAAAGACAAAACAAACAAGGCAAGACCAGATGCAGTGACTCACACCTGTAATCCCAGCACTTTGGGAGGTTGAGATGTGAGGATTGTTTGAGCCCAGGAGTTGGAGACCAGCCTGGGCAACATAGCGAGACCTTGTATCCATAAAAAAAATTTTAAAAAGAAAAAAAAACAGCGCCAGAACAACTAGGAAGACATCTTCATTGGCTATGCATGTCTAAACCAGAAGCCATGCCACACTCTGGATGGAGACCTGCAATCAGTTTAACTACCATCCCAGGCATTGCAAAAGATCACAAAAAAATTTTTAACATGAATTCAGAGTACATTCATATTGTTTATTTTTTATTTTAGCAAGGTCCACTAAATAAACTTGGAAATCCCTCTTGGATTCATTTAATGCTCTCTGTATGGAATTTGTATTTCTGTGCTTTTCTTGATGGAATAGACTTTTTTCACACTTAGTGTAGGGCTCCTTTTCATTTCAGCCCACTCATTAACTGTCAGTAGTTTCTTTTTTACTTCTTCCTATACGATAGGTATAAAACAAACTCCCTGGGCCAGGTGCGATGGCTCACGCCTATAATCCCAGCATTTTGGGAGGCCGAGGTGAGAGGATTGCCTAAGCCCACAGGTTCAAGACCAGCCCAGGCAGCTTGGCAAGACCACGTCTCTACAATAAATCAGAAAGTAGCTGGGCGTGGTGACGCACACCTGTAGTTCCAGTTACTTGGAAGGCCGAGGCGAAAGGATCGCCTGAACCCTACAGTGGCGGTGAGCGTGCCGCTGCACTCCTGCCTGGGCAACAGTGAGAATTTAACTAAAAAAAAAAAAAAAAACAAGATCAATAAATTCCCTTAAAGTAGAACCTATATTTATTCAATTCAAAACATAATTATGCCCAGAAAAATATTTTTGAACTGAAAAAGAAAATTTGTCTTCAAAATATTTCAAATCTGGCTTAATATTTATGATTACATAAATTACAATTTATGATCACATGTATTCATTTACCTGATCTATTTTTCCAATATTTCTGAATCCCTACATTATAATTTTTTTTTCTTTAGTTGGAGTCTCACTCTATCACCCAGGCTGGAGTGCAGTGGCACGATCATGACTCACAAGAGCCTCAACCTCCTGCGCTCAAGTGATCCCCATCTCAGCCTGATGAATAGCTGGGACTACAGGCATTCTACACCACACCCAGTTATTTTTTTTTTTTTTTAGATATGAGGTCTCACTAGGTTGTGTAGGCTAGTCTTGAACTCCTGGACTCAAGCAATCTTCCCACCTCAGCCTCTCAAAGTGCTAGGATTACAAGAGTGAGCCACCATGCCAACATACATAATTTTTTTTTAAATATAGTTTATTTAGAAAGTAAATTAGAGAGAAGAGAGAGAGAGAGATTCACCTCCCCAAGGTACTTCTGCAGCTCTTCAGGTGACTCGTACCCAGGAAGAATGAGGGATACGGACAGCCAGAAAGTGAGAAAGCAGGATACATTGAGAGGACAGAAAAGCTCCCACAGTGAGAGGGGACCCGAAGGGGTTGCCTACATAAAAGTTTAACAGATACAACTTGGGTAGTTCTATGTGGGAGGAAAAAAAACTGTAAACTTTACTTCACAACCGAGGCACAGAGGAACAAATTTGGATATTTAAATTTATTTTAGGCTCTTAAATTACTGAATATATAACTGTCAAAATTTAGACAGAGTGCTATTTGTACTTTCACATTTCTCCCCTGAAATTAATTCTCCTTTGCCTGCCTAGAGAAAGGGTTACAAACAAGAATGTTCATACCCAGTCCCCACTTTGTTATAAAATCAAAGACCTAAGTAAATAGAAATTCCACATTAAACTATGAGAGACTTGTCATCATAATCAGACAGTAAAAGTAATTTACCAAAGATAAACATAAATTCTTATCAACAACAGAGATGTTTCTTAAAACACTAAGTGTGTTATTCTGTTTCCCACAGTTAGGAAAATGCCAATAAATTTTTTACTACTTTTTATTGTAATAAAATACTGCTTCATTTCATCTTATGATATGTCTTCATGTTCTTCAATAAGTCTGTTCAGATTTGCACTTAGATAAACAGACACACCTGAAAATGTGTGCAACTGTATTTATTCCATCTTTTAGTGAAATTTCAGATTTCAAGATTGTAGTTACCTCAGATGATTACCAGAATGGGATGTAATGATATCTTGCATGTATGATTATTGATGCGCCTTTTTATAGATTCATTTTTATGTTGAACTACTTATTTTATATGCATTGATGAGCATAATTGTAATTAGTTGACTAGTTCAGTAAATTAGTTTCTGGGATAATTTATGAGCACTTCTAATTTTTAGTTCAGACTTGACATTTTGATATTGACTTGAGTACTTTACATACCTTGCTGGATATATTTGATAATTCACAATTACAATGAAGAATACACCACTATATATTTATATACATAAAGGTAAGCCTTGAGTTTATTCATTCTATATCTATCTTCTTCAAAGTGTAATGAGTTTTTACTGGCCCAAAAGTACTGCCCAGCTTGGAGAGAAATTCTTTAAAATATTTGGGGTTTTTTTGAAGTCAAATATATTAAAGTCAAAAGTAAGAAACTTATTTTACATCTTTAAGTTCTGCTGGGTGCAGTGGCTCACACCTATAATCTCAGCTACTTGGGAGGCTTGACGCAGGAGAATTGCTTGAGCCCAGGATCCAGGCTGTGGTAAGCCATGATTGTGCACTGCACTCCAGGCTAGGTGGCAGAGTGAGACTCTGAGTGTAAGAAAAAAAAAATTAAGCCGGGTTCGGTGGCTCAGCCTGTAATCCTGTGCCTTGGGAGACTGAGGTGAGTGGATTGCCTGAGCCCATGGGTTCGAGATCCGCCGGGCAACTTGGCGAGACCTCATCTCTACAATAAATCAAAAAAATCAGCCGGGTGTGGTAGCGCACGCCTGTAGTTACAGCTACTTGGAAGGCTGAGGCAGAAGGATCACCGGAGCCCAGCAGGTCGAGGCTACGGTGGCCGGGAGCAGCCACTGCACTCCAGTCTGGGTGACAGAGTAGGACTCCAACTCAAAAAAAAAAAATTAAAATTAAAAATAAACTTTAAGCTCAATTTTATTTCTAAATCTAACAAATTTTATATAAAAACAACAATCTCTTTTATTTGTCCTTTTATTAATATTTCTATGGCTGGGTACAGTGGCTCAAGCCTATAATCCCAGCACTTTGGGAGGCCAAGGTAAGAGGATTGCCTGAGCCAGTGAGTTCAAGACCAGCCTGGGCAACATGGTGAGACCTTTTCTCTACAATAAATAAAAAAATTAGCTGGGCGTGGTAGCGCGCACCTGTAGTTCCAGTTACTTGGAAGACTGAGGTGGAAGGATCACCAGAGCCCAGTAGGTCAATGCTGGGGTGGTCATGAGTGTGCCATTGTACTCCAGCCTACGTGACAGAATGAGACTCCAACTAAAAAAAAAAAATTACATATATATGAATTCTTACCTGACCAAATAATCTTTAAACATTTAACTTTACTTAAAAAATTAAATTCCCTTAGACATTTAAACTCTTAATTACAAAATTAATGCATCTGATTCTCCACTTCAAACACCTAAGAAAATGCCTTAGCCTGAGTTCAGCATTAGCACACCCTGAGACAGGAATTCATGTAAAAGTGGTTTATTAGGGGGAAAGCTGGTAGAGAAATGGAGAATTAGGGATAGAAGAGAGGAGGCCAGGTAAAGATGCACTATCAAGTAAGTCTCATGTAGAGTAACTTTGACTCAATCCCACAGGGGAGCCCAGGAGACAATGAATTAACAGCAAAAAAGGTAGAGTACTTATACCCCGGTACCCATCAGTCATTGACCAAGGGCTGTCCCGAGGGAATATAAATCCTCAGGTACTTCCTGCTGTGGCCTCCTGAAGACAAACAGATATAGGTCTTGATTATCGGGAGAGAAAACCTGCCAGGAACCAGCACGCCCCAAAGTGGTACAGGATCTTAAAGAACATGAGTAGAGCACTGTCCACCCCTTATACCACTCAGATTCATTTGAACTCTTACAAGTTCACTCCACTAATCCTTTAGGATGGTAACTGGTCCCAATTTCTAGAAGAAAAGACATCTAAGAGAAAGGTTCATGAAACAAACTCCTACCAGTTTATCCTCAGACTATGATTTATTTTCAGTTCCCTCCTCTACTCTCCATTCTAAATGTTCCTCCTCCTAGGCCAGTATTTGTCTGATGGGATGACCCAGATGGTCACCTCTGAGAAGGCTGAGCCCCTAGTGACTACACCCTTGTCACACTATAGCTGCTATCAATGTCTATGCACAGTTAGAATTGTAGAGCACTGCTAGGTATGGTGGCTCATGTCTGTAATCCCAGCACTTTGGGAGGCAGAGACAAGAGGATTGTCTGAGTCCAGGGGTTCAAGACCAGCCTGGGCAACTTGGCAAGACCTCATCTCTACAATAAATTAAAAAATTAGCCGGGGGTGGTGGTGCACGCCTGTGGTTCCACCTACTTGGAAGGCTGAGGTGGAAGGATTGCCTGAGCCCAGCAAGTCGAGGCTGTGGTGGTTGTGAGTGTGCCACTGCCCTCCAGCCTGAGTGACAGAGAGAGACTCCTACTCAAAAAAAAAGAAAAAAGTGTAGAGCACTGAAAGATGCCCTGGTGGGTTCTACACAAACTTCTCTCGCCCCCATCACACAGCAACAAGCAGTCTTCCTCATGATGACCAGTCAGTGTACTAACTCCCTCGTTGCCTGCTGGTCCACTAGCAGAAGGACACCAAGACGAGCCAAGGAGGTGAGACCGATAGTTTTAGGTCTGATGGAAACCGTGTTGTATTCCCTGATGAAAGTATCCTCCTGGCAGACCCTTGCTAGCCCAGCAGACATAAAGTTGCAAGTAAAAGAAGTTTAAACTCCCCCATGCATGTCACTGAGAGTGATGGTGAGAAGGACCACTCCTAACTTCCATCCCTTGGTTCCCAGGTTTATATATGTTACCTCTCAAGGCAGAGCACACATGACTGTTGATTCCAAGGCAAATATCTTGAAGAACAGTAACGCACCCCACAGGGTGACATCTCCAAGCTGATATCAAGCTATGCTTTTCTTTTTCTTTCATTTTGTTTTGTTTAGAGACATGGTTTCTCTATGTTTCCCAGGCTAGGCTCAAAGTCCTCCCCTCAGGCAATCCTCCCGCCTTGGCCTCCCAAAGTGCTGGGATTATAGGTATGAGCCCCTGCACCCGACCTAAGCTATGCTTTTAATAGGACACTCTACTAAAGTTCCTCCAGTACATGAGCTGGTCCAGGCTCAGGGATGGGTGAGTTGAAAACAGACTGCTACTACTCTATAACCCAACTCAGGAGTTACCTTGAAAAGAGATAGTGAGGGGAATCCTTCCATTGGGCAGAGCTTTCACTCTGCGTGAAGTGACACGTGCCCCAAGGAAACAATAAGAATATGCACGAGCCGGGCTCGGTGGCTCAGCCTGTAATCCTGCGCCTTTGGGAGGCTGAGGTGAATGGATTGCCTGAGCCTGCGGGTTTGAGACCAGCCTGGGCAGCGAGACCTCATCTCTACAATAAATCAAAAAATCAGCCGGGCATGGTAGCGCGCACCTGTAATTCCGGCTACTCGGAAGGCTGAGGAGGAAGGATCACCGGAGCCCAGCAGGTCGAGGCTGTGGTGGCCAGGAGCGGCCACTGCACTCCAGTCTGGGCAACAGAGTGAGACTCCAACTCAAAAAAAAAAAAAAAAAAAGAATATGCATGAATTTGGAACTTGTCTGGGTGGTCAGGAGCATGCAAGGACCAAGACTGGATGACTGGGGAGATATAGTTTGGGAAAGAATTGGTGATATGGTAGGGGCATAACAAGTGGTTCCCCGAGCATGTGTCCATACTGGTAGCTACTGTAAAGTGGGCCCCTCGATGCGAGGTCATGTTTTGCAAGATCTCATATCAATAAATCTGGCTTGTGTGTGCCCTTAGGTAGATACAGGCAGAAAATTTAAACCCCGTACCTGGAGGATACACCAGTCCCAGTCACAAGGAAATCACTGCCACATATTTCCAGGGTGGAAAGTATCTAATATAATCACTTTGCCACCAAGTGGCTTACTGGTTATCTCAATAAATTGCACCATATCCTGGAGTCCAGTATGAGTCTCTGCTGCTGACAGGCAGGGCAGGGGCTAAATTAGCCTTGTGAGAGGGACCCAGATCTGTCAGGTCCCTGCACAGTCTCCATCCCTCCTTCCAAAGCTATTCCACCCATTGGCTCACAGTGTGAGTGCTGGGGTGGCTGAGGACAGTGACTGACTGACACCTGATTCATCTTGTCTACCTGGTTTTTCAATGTCTCCTTTGGAGTGGATGCTCTGGGTGGGCCTCCACCACCATACCAAATGTTTCACACTTTGAATCATTCCCACAGGCCCATCCTCATCCTTCTTCCCTTAACCTCTTTGCAGATAACTTCTTCCAGGGTCCTGACAAACCAGGCAAGCCTTAGCTACTGCTCAGGAGTCTAAGTATATCCTTACCTGGGCACTTTTCTCTCCATGTGAAGCAGAAGCTCTTTGGGAAGACGATTTCCACTCACTACAGACTTCAGGGTCATTTCTGAGTCAGGTTGTACCACAGTAGAAGTTCATTTTGGCTCACCTTAAGATATTAAGACACCAAAAACCTGCACATGCATGTTTATCGCAGCACTATTCGCAATAGCTAAAACATGGAACCAACCATGCTGCCCATCGAAACTGGACTGGATTAAAAAAAAGTGGCACATATATACAATGGAATATTATGCAGCCATAAAGAAGGACAAACATATGGACTTCACAGCAACTTGGATGAATTTAGAGTCTATAATACTGACTGATTTATCACAGAAACAAAGAACTGAGTACCACATGTTCTCACTCATAAGTGGACTCTGAACATTTACCATAATACTATAATGTTGGGAGCCAGCCATGGAGGCCCACTGACCATTAGGAATCAGGAAGGGCTGTTGACCCTGAGACCACTAGGATGCGTTCGGGAGCTATTTGACCCCATTTCCTCCCCCTTTCTACTCACCACTAACCAGATTAAGCTCCTGTGAGCTCAAAACATAAAAACTCTGAGACTGGGAAAACACAAGCTAACTTTAGAAACTCATTGCTCCCATTCTTCCACAAACTGCAGTTTTGACTTTCACACAACTTATAATTCAACTCGTGTCACATCTAAGAGCCTTAGTATTGGTCACAGGCTTCTGGGTCATGATCTTAGGATTTATTGAAGGTGTAAATTGTAGAATATAGTTTTAGAAGACAGCCATTTTGTTGAAAGAATGCGGCTGGGTTACTTGCAGTTAGCCCACTGTGAACTTTGGACTGGGCCACATTGCAAACATTCTGGGATGGGCCACTTTCGTTTGTAAAGTAAATGCTTAAGCTTCTATAGAATTGTTTAACTTGGCATAAATCAATCAGCTTAGGATGAAAAAGCTTTACAGAATATGTCAGTCACAGATTAGGTTATCCTTTGTTATGGGATTTTAAGATTATCATATGAAAAGGGTTTAAAGGCAATCATTGATTAAATTTTCATGGATTAAGGTTTCTGGTGGGTGGGGGACGCCCCTCCTACATCTGACTTTGTGTATAAAAGACCCTTGTAATTCCCAATAACACTCATTCGCTTCTGCACTAGACTGGAGTCCAGTCTCTTTCTTTCTCTCTTCTTCCCCCCAATTGCCAACGCCGTCTCCACCTTTGGGGTACCCTGAACCTGGCTGGAGCTGGACTCCCGTACTATAAGAAAGGGATTGACAGTAAATGGAAGCTGCCAGGGAAGGGGGGGTGGGACACAACATCAATAAGGGACCTGATTTCAAACCAGGGTAAGTGGGGACCAAAGGGAGGCCCAAACTTTACCTGTACAATGACCACTTGTATACCTAATCCTGAATTGTACCCTACATCTTTTTTAAAAAACGATATTAATGAAAAGGAGATAGCTAGAGAAAGGCTAGGCAGACAGACAGACAGGTCCTCTGGTAACAATATAGTGAACTCCCTGCAAGCCTCTCAAACTAGAGCCTAAGCACTCACTGTTGGGACCGAAAAGTAACCAATCAGCTCACCACTAGGTCCCTACCTCCTGCTGATTGGTTCTTGTTTTTTGTTTTTGAGTTGAAGTCTCACTCTGTCACCCAGACTGCGAGTGCCGTGGCTGCTCCCCGCCACGCGCAACCTCAACCTGCTGGCCTCCAGCGATCCTTCCACCTCAGCCTTCCAAGTAGCTGGAACTACAGGCGTGCACTACCACGCCTGGCTAACTTTTTGATTTATTGTAGAGATGAGGTCTCGCCTGCCCAGGCGGGTCGCAAACCCGGGGGCTCAGGCAATCCTCTCACCTCAGCCTCCCAAAGGTGCGGGATTACAGGCTGAACCACCCAGCCCGGCTCGGTTGGTTCTTAATACTGACCAATCAGAGCAGCTACAGCTCACAGCACTGCTAGGTAATCAGCTTGGACTTAGGGCTATATAAGCACCAGGTTTTCAGCCAATTCCTTTGGGTCGCCTCCCACTGTGGGAGCTTTTCTGTCCTCTCAATAAATCCTGCTTTCTCACTTTCCAGTCGTCTGTGTCCCTCATCCTTCCTGGGCATGAGACAAGTACCTTGACCCTGAAGAGCTGTGTCCTGAAGAGCTGCAGAAGATGGTGGGAGCCAAAGGGCCGTGCACTCCAGAGGCTGGCTTTCCAGCTGACAGAGCCGGCTGAACCAGGAAAGCTGCTGGAAGAAGGTGAAACCCTGAAGCTAAGACACTCTAGTGGCTAGGCTTGCCAGCCCACCGAACCAGCAACATTCTCAGGGCTTGACTTGCCAGCCCATTAGAGCCAACACTTCCAGAGCTAGGCTTACCAGCCCCTCAACAACCCTCTCTGGGGCTGGGCCGGCCGACCCATTGAGCTGACACTCTCAAAGCCTAGGCTGACCTGAAAAATCCGCATCATTAAGACAAGTTTCTTTGAGCTGGGCCCAGATATTTTTCATCTATCAGTAGTCATAGCGCTCTATGGGACTGTCAATATAAACTATAGAGAACAACAAAGGAAGTGAGAGCAGTAAGAGAGGTCTGGACTACCTTTTTGTGTAACTTAAGTGTGCCCCCTACACATGCTCAGGCTCAGTCCTAGATGTGCCACTTGCATTGTATCACAGCTTGCTGCTGTGCTCACTTGATGAGTTGGTAGGTCTGACAGTTGCCCAGCCCTGGATTCACAGTAGGCATTCTGATCACATGCCAGTTGATGCTCCAAGATCAGCTACTCAGTGCCTGACAGCCCGAGAAGGACTTTCCCAAGGGCGTGCAGCTTCCTTCCACAGATGACATGACTTTCCTTCAGAATCCTAGGGTTTATGCAGAGACTCTCTTAGGGACTTGCAAGAGATGGTATCGTTATTAGCCATAGATACTGCCAGCATCGTGGTATCCGCAAAGCCATATGGCCTGGTAGAAGAACCACTTGCTCTACATCTTGGGTCTGCTGCAAACCTCTCCTGCTCTGGGGCCCACTCAAAAGGGGCCGCCCCCCACACCTAGGCACCTGCTGGCTGTCAGAGTGGAATTGACTGAAACTTGTATGCCTGAAATCATCAAAGGATTCAAGAGGATATCTCAGGGCACAGCAATGGCAGCGTTTGCTACAAAAGACAAAATCTCCCCACTCTCAGGCAATTTTTATACATCTAATACATTGTCATTTTAGATTTAGTCTTTCCGTTTTTCTTAAATGTTTCAATCCTTGTTTAAAAAATCAGAGAATACTCAAAAATTCAAGATTGCAAAGATTGTTACCACACCTTTGTAAATACACCTAAAAGGTGTAAATTATTCCTTCATTATCTCTCTCATTTTGTATTAATACCTTCCTGGGGGAATGATGATTTTGAGCAGTTGTTGTTAATTGGTTGAAAACTCAGGATCAAAGAAACCCAGACCCTTAGGGGCACAGCTCTTCAGACCGCCTAACAAAACACGCCAGTAACTGAGATGGAATCTATTGAATGGCCATCATCTCCTATTTGCCAGGTTAAGGACATTTTCTAAATTTATTTCCATCATCAGGGTTTTAAGCAATCACCTAAGTTTCAATTTCTTGAAACTCAATTCCTTTCCCCAAATGACCCATTTGTTAAAATAAATGTGGACTTTCCAAAGTCCCTGAGTTTCACTTCATCTTGTTGATAAAACCTTATTGTGTAACCTCCTGAAATAAGGGCTGGTGTGTACTTGCAGGATCTGAACGTCTTGATCGTTCCCTATTCTGCCCCCTTGTTCTTTTATTATTCTCACGCATCTCACTGACCACCATTCTTTAATCCCTGCATTAACAAAAAGGGACTTAAAAAAGACAAATGTCATTCTGCCATTATGTCTCATACTATCTGAAAGAGTAAGCATATTACATAGACAAGCACACCTGGAACATAGGCAACCACAAATTTAATTGGAGAATGGTACAAAATACACTTTTTTTTCCTTTGAGTCAAGGCCTCACTTTGTCATCCAGGCTGGAGTACATTGGAACTATCATGGCTCACCACAGCCTCACCTCCTGGACTTAAGCAATCCTCTGCCTCAGACTCCTGAGTAGGTGAGACTACAAGCGTGCACCACCATGCCCAGCTAATTTTTTGATTTATTGTAGAGATGAGGTCTCACTATGTTGTCCAGGCTGGTCTCAAGCTCCTGGGCTCAAGCAATCCTCCAGCCTTGGCCTCCCAAACTGCTGAGATTCCAGGCGTGAGCCACCAAGCCCAGCCTCAAAATATAATTTGTACATGTCCTTGGAGGAATATTTTCAATATGTAAAAAACCTGCCTTCCTTGGATAGTCACCTAGAAGTCCCTGCCTCCTCTTCTCCCTTCCCCTTTTCTTCTCTACCTTTCTTCTTCTGGATGCCAGGTAGGGTGCAGCATAAAACCCATGGATTCTTTGGCTCGTTTCTAAAATGGATTTTAGAGCAGCCAGCAAAGTTCTCAAACAAGGTTTATTAATGAGAAAGAGTTAGGAGGAAGATTAGTGGCAGAAAGACCTGTCATGGGGAAGTTTTTAAAAAGAAGACAAACCGGCCAGGCTCTGTGGCTCAGTTTGTAATTCCAGCACTTTGGGAGGCTGAGGCAAGAGGATTGCCTGAGTCCAGGGGTTTGAGATCAGCCTGGGAAACTTGGTGAGATCTTGTCTCTACAATAAATTTTTTTTAAAAAATTAGCTGGATATGGTGTCACTCACCTGTAGTTCCAGCTACTTGGAAGGCTAAGGTAGAAGGATCACCTGAGCCCAGCAGGTCAAGGCTGCGGTGGCCATCAGCGTGCCACTGCACTCGAACCTGGGCAACAGAGTGAGACTCCGACTCAAAAAAAAAAAAAAAAAAAA
>NW_007246633.1:662576-668068 GCF_000164805.1 Carlito syrichta | reverse complement strand
GGGGTTCGAGACCAGCCTGAGCAATATGGCAAGACCTCATCTCTACAATAAATCAAAAAATTAGCTGGGCATGGTGGTGCATGCCTGTGGTTCTAGTTATTTGGAAGGTTGGGAGGATCACCTGAGCACAGCAGGTGGAGGCTGCAGTGGCCATTAGCAACGTGCCACTGCACTCCAGTCTGGGTAACAGAATGAGACTCTGACTCAAAAAAAAATTTTTTTTTTAATGTCTGAACACTTCCTAAAACTTGTCTATTGGAAATTTATTTATCTATGTCTAACCTATGCTAGCTGCCCCGCCTCATTCTCTCTGGAGCACAAGGTCCACCTTGCTGATGTCCCTGGGGTTTAGGCTGGTAAGGTCCATTTTCATCTTGTAAAAAAGACCTCTTCACCTGGGATCCTGACATGTTACCTCTTGTGTTCAGGGTCAGCAAGGCTTATTCACTTTGATCCTCTGAACTTCAAAGGGAAGCATTTTGAAAACAAGTTTCAGTGCAATTTTTACACAGAGAAGAAATGCTGCCTGAGGCAAGGGTGGGAAGAAGAAAGGGAAAGAGGAAGAAGCTCCTTATCTATACTAATATCTTTCCCTGTGGCAAGGATCTTTTTACTCCCAAAATCTTTCCCTGTGGCAAGGATCTTTTTACTCCCAAAGCTTCTTACCTGCCCCTACCATGATACAGAGGCTCACAGTCACTCTGCCTCTCCACTGTGGTCATTCTGCAGGTAACCCAGATTCACAATGAAGAATCACAAATAAAAACTCCAACATTGCTAGATCCCACCTCTGAGTATTCAAAATTATCTCAGAAAGGACTTCTAGATCTCCTGGGTAGCCTAAATTAAATGTATAGACTGTTTGTATGATATTTTATGAGTCCAGGACCTGTCTCCAATCTGAAACGCCTTGAAGAAACTTCAAACCTAAATTCAGTCTTCTCATTCCAGTCTACTCTGTTCCTCCCTGGTAATACAGAGACCCACTAATGTCCCTCCACATTGCCACAGCCCCTAGAGAAGGACATGGCAGGGATTCAAGCACTCATGCACATTACTGAGAGTCCCCTTCTCTTCTATACACTCCCAGTAAGTAGCTTCAAGGGATCCTGGACTTCCCAGCAGACTATGCCCAAAGATGTAAATCCCTGTTTACTCCCCTTCTTTGAACTAAGTAGTATCAACATAATCAATTTATGATATATCTTATCATATATGTATGATATATCTTACACATGTAAGATATATGTATGATATATCTTAGGCCTTGTCAACTTTCTTTACTCTAAATATCACTATCCAAATATAAAATGCAGCTGTAATTTAAGTTTTATACAGTGCTCTGCTGGACAACTCCGGACTATAAATGTGAACTGTAAAAGCCCAGAAGGTGAACAGGACCATTTTAGAAAGACCTCAAGTCCGGCTCTGCTCCCTGGATTTGAATTCAGAAATCAACTTTCTACCAGTTCCCCGCCCTTTGATTTATTAGTATCAAGGGGAGCAGCTGAGTGTTACTCAGGCCATAACAATGACACAGTGTAAAATACAACTGTGTAATCCAAGAGTTAGTTCTCTCACTGCCTAGATGAGTACAATAAGAATGAGATAGCACTGACTTTTTAAAAATTCTTGGTCAAATATACATAACACAGAATTACCATCTTCACCGTTTTTTTGGTTTTTTTTTTTGAGTTGGAGTCTCACTCTGTCGCCCAGACTGGAGTGCAGTGGCCGCTGCCGGCCACCGCAGCCTCGACCTGCTGGGCTCCGGCAATCCTTCCGCCTCAGTCTTCCAAATAGCCGGAATTATAGGCATGCGCCACCACACCCAGCTGATTTTTTGATTTATTGTAGAGATGAGGTCTCGCTGCCTAGGCGGGTCTCAAACCCGCGGGCTCAGGCAATCCACTCACCTCAGCCTCCCAAAGGCGCGGGATTACAGGCTGAGCCACCGAGCCCGGCCTTCACCATTTTTAAGTGTACATTTTGGTAGTGTTAAGTATAATCACGTTGTGCCACCATCCTCAACACCCATCTCTAGAACCTTTTCGTCTTGCAAAACTCAAACTCTATAAACACTACCCCCCATGGCCCCCTCCCCTCAGCCCCTGGCAAGCACCATTCTACTTCCTATTCCTATGAATTAACTACTCTACACAGCTCTTACATGTAGAATCATACGGTATTTTGTCTTTTTTGTGGTTGGCTTATTTCACTTAGCATAATGTCCTTAAGGCTCATCTATGTGTCAGAATTTCTCTCATTTTTAATGCTGAATACAGTTCCATTGTATGAATATACCACATTTTGTTTATTTATCTGTCTAAAAGGAGGGATCCTGAGAAACTTAGAATAAACTTAGTTCACATTTTCCCTCAGTATAACCATTTTTGCTTAGACTGACACACTTTGAATCTAGCACAGGTTAGACTAGATACATTTCCAACAGGAAGGTTTTAGGAAGCATTCAAACATTTTACTGCAGGCCAAGCTGGCAGTCAACCCCACCCCCTCGGCAAGTCTCCATCAGATGCAAGACAAGGACAACCCAACCTTTCAATTCATGGTTTAGCATGATAATCGCCAAGAAACTTTCAGTTTCCTTGTTGAAGGTGGAAGACCATCCCTTAGTTGGCCAAAGCCATAAAAATGATCATAAGACTACCCTTTTGCTAAGGAGTTTGAGGTCTCTTACAGGAAAAACCCCTCCCCTTGTCTCCTCCCATCTAGTCCATCAGCCAAGGTCATGTGATGCTCATGTCTGGTGATATGAAGATCTAAGACTCATGTGGCTACAATCAACATCAAAGACCCGCAGCCCCAGACGTTCCTTTAGACCCCGCCGGGCCCAAACCTCCCCTTACCCCAAAGGCCCTTAAATATACCCAATACTTGACTCTTCGATGCCACCCTTGCCTCTGAGTATTGGCCCCCTTTCCAATCTGTGAAAGGTGAATAATAAACTTTACTTCCTTCTACTTCTTACTTGGTTGCAATCTTGTATTATTCCCCAAGTACTGGCACCGGCCCACCTCCCCTCAGTTTACCCTTTCACTGTCGATGGGCGCTTGGGTTGTTTCCAGCTTTTGGCTATTGTGAATGATACTGATATGAACATGGGTGTAAACATTAGTTTTTTTTTTTAATTTTAGAGTGGGGGGGGGGTCTCACTCTGCTGCCCAGGCTGGAATGCAGTGTCCCAATCACAACTCATTGCAGCCTCAACCTCCTGTGTTCAGGCAATCCTTCTGCCTCATTCTCCTGAATCACTGAGACTACGGGCACCACCACGCCCAGCTAATTTTTAAAATTTTTTTGCAGAGACAAAGTCTCACTATGTTGCCTAGGCTGGTCTCGAACTCTTGAGCTCAAGCAAATCTGCCACCTCAGCCAGTCTGTTATGGACCGCGTACACCCGGCTGCTCTCCGTTGATACCAATAAATCAAAGGGGCAGGGAACTGGTAGAAAGAAATTTATTTCTGAATTTGAATCCAGGGAGCAGAGCCGGACTCGAGATCTTTCTAAAATGATTCTGCCCATCCTTTGGGCCTCACAGTCCACTTTTATAGTCCAGAGTTGTCAGTACCTATACATTAGCCACGTGACCAGCAGAGCGTAGTATAGAACTTAAGTTACAGCTGCATTTTACTGTTCGATAAAGACATTTAGAGTAAAGGAACTTTACAAGGCCTAAGACATCATGCATTACAAAAGTTATACAAATCACAAGACTCACGATTACATTGATACTATATTGTTCAAACCTATGACTGTTAAGAAAGGGAGTAAATAGGGATTTACATCTTTCGGCATAGTCTGCAGGCAAGTCAAGGAACCCTTGAAGCTACTTACTGGGAGTGCATAGAAGACAAGAGGACTCTCAGTAATGTGCTCAGGAATGTGCAGGAGCGTTTGAACCCTTGTCATGACCTTTTCTAAGGGCTGTGGCAATATGGACGGACATTAACAGATCTCTGTACCATGCCAAAGTGCTGGGATTACAGGCATGAGCCACCATGCCTGGTCAATATTAGCTTTTAATGCCCAAATTATTATACCTAGAGCCTTTTACTAGGTGCCTTTCCCAGGCATTTTTTTAGAATCTACAAAGAAAACGGCATGTTCCCCACATCTGTCAGTAGGAAGCTTGCCGCCTTTGCAAGCGATCTGGCTTTAGACTGCTATTGTCCACTTCCTCCCCTCAGATTACTTCCTGTGGGATCTACATCAGCTTCTTAAATGGCTGCTGCTGTCAGTCCGAGCATGGACATAGACCCTTCCTGAACGTCCCACAGTGATAGATGAAACATGGCTTACACAGTTACTAAGATATCATTCAGATCAAAAGACAGAAACCTCAATCAAAATTGACGTAAGCCAAAAAAAAAAAAAAAAAGAGAGAGTGTATCAGCTCACATAGTGAACAAAGTACAAGCATATTCTTAGTTTGGGCATGACTGTGTTCAGAGACTCAGAGAATGTCCTCAGGATTCAAACTCCCTTTCTTGGCTGTTTTGTTCCATGAGCTTTATTCTCCAAGCGATGGCCCCCAGCAGCCCCAGGTTTATTCATCCCAATGGTCAGAGGAAGATTCTCTCCCCATAGTAAGACTCTGATTGGTCAAGGGTGTGCGGTACTCTCATCGGCCAGGTCTGTATCACATGCACACACCAGAAGCCATGGCATGGGGCCAGCCCTGTCTGACACCCATGGAAAGCGTGGGGAGTCCAACTGCACCAAGGAAAACTGAAGGTGCTGTTACCAGAAATGGGGAAGTTGAATATTAGGGTGGCAAAAACCACAAATATCCACTATTCTTGGGGATAATAGGAAAAAATTGCAGTGCATAAATCCTTTAAAACTGAATTATAGATATGACTGCTTTCAGAATATATAAAGCACAGACAACTCGGCCCAGTCTCTACTCACCCATGAGGCCCAAAGAAACAGCTGTTTCTCCATTCCTTCCTCCAGGTCAAGGGTCACTTTCTCTGTTCCAGAATTATTGATCTTCCCAGGATCGTTGATGGTGGAAATAACCACTCCGTTTAGAAAAAATTCATTTCCTGCCAATAGTATGGTCTGACCATAGGAGTTCAACAAAACATTCATATCAAAACATAGTAGGCCAGACATCATGGCTTACACCTGTAATTCCAGCATGTTGGAAAGCTGAGGCAGAAGGATCACTTGAGACCAGAAGTTCAAGATCAGCCTAGACATTATAGCAAGACCCGATCTTTATTTTATTATTTAAAAAGGAAAAAAAAAAAAAACAGTCATAGCCGGGCTCGGTGGCTCAGCCTGTAATCCTGTGCCTTTGGGAGGCTGAGGTGAATGGATTGCCTGAGCCCACGGGTTCAAGACCCGCCTGGGCAACTTGGCGAGACTTCATCTCTACAATAAATCAAAAATGAGCCGGGCCATGGTAGCGCGCACCTGTAGTTCCAGCTACTTGGAAGGCTGAGGCGGAAGGATCACCGGAGCC